>NW_028324154.1:960000-1260000 GCF_054372755.1 Phalangium opilio
TGGAACTCGGGTTTGAACCAAGGACCTATCGATCTGCAGTCGAATGCTCCACCACTGAGCTATTTCCCCTTGTTCATAACCGTAATGTCTAATTATGTAAAATTAAGGCAATGCTCCGTGCTGTCACAGGATGAACTCTGGTTTGAACCAAGGACCTCTCGATCTGCAGTCGAATGCTCTACCACTGAGCTATTCCCCCTTGTTCATAACCGTAATGTATAATTAACTAAAATAAAGGCAATGATCCGTGCTGTAACAGGGGGAACTCGGGTTTGAACCAAGGACGTCTCGATCTGCAGTCGAATGCTCTTCCACTGGGCTTTTCCCCCTTGTTCATTATCGTAATATCTAATTAACTAAAATAAACGCAATGATCCGTGCTGTTACAGGGGGAACTCGGGTTTGAACCAAAGAGCTCTCGATCTGCAGTCGAATGCTCTACCACTGAGCTATTCCCCCTTGTTCATAACCGTAATGTCTAATTATATAAAATAAAGGCAATGATCCGTGCTTTTACAGGGGGAAATCGGGTTTGAACCAAGGACCTCTCGATCTGCAGTCGAATGCTCTACCAATGAGCAATTCCCCCTTGTTCATAACCGTAATGTCTAATTATGTAATATAAAGGCAATGCTCCGTGCTGTTACATGATGAACTCGGGTTTGAACCAAGGACCTTTCGATCTGCAGTCGAATGCTCTACCACTGAGCTATTCCCCCTTGTTCATAATCGTAATGTCTAATTACGTAAAATAAAGGCAATGCTCCGTGCTGTTACAGGGGGCACTCGGGTTGGGTTTGGACCAGGTACCTCTCGATCTGCAGTCGAATGCTCTACCACTGAGCTATTCCCCCTTGTTCATAACCGTAATGTCTAATTAACTAAAATAAAGGCAATGCTCCGTGCTGTTACAGGAAGAACTCTGGTTTGAACCAAAGAGCTCTCGATCTGCAGTCGAATGCTCTACCACTGAGCTATTCCTCCTTGTTCATAAGCGTAATGTCTAATTAACTAAAGTAATGGCAATGATCCGTGCTTTTACAGTGGGAACTCGGGTTTGAACCAAGGACCTCTCGATCTGCAGTCGAATGCTCTACCACTGAGCTATTCCCCCTTGTTCATAACCGTACTGTCTAATTATGTAAAATAAAGGCAATGCTCCGTGCTGTCACAGGATGAACTCTGGTTTGAACCAAGGACCTCTCGATCTGCAGTCGAATGCTCTACCACTGAGCTATTCCCCCTTGATCATAACCGTAATGTCTAATTAACTAAAATAAAGGCAATGATCCGTGCTGTAACAGGGGGAACTCGGGTTTGAACCAAGGACCTCTCGATCTGCAGTCGAATGCTCTTCCACTGAGCTTTTCCCCCTTGTTCATTATCGTAATATCTAATTAACTAAAATAAACGCAATGATCCGTGCTTTTACAGGGGGAACTCGGGTTTGAACCAAAGAGCTCTCGATCTGCAGTCGAATGCTATACCACTGAGCTATTCCTCCTTGTTCATAACCGTAATGTCTAATTAACTAAAATAAAGGCAATGATCCGTGCTTTTATAGGGGGAACTCGGGTTTGAACCAAGGACCTTTCGATCTGCAGTCGAATGCTCTACCACTGAGCTATTCCCCCTGGTTCATAATCGTAATGTCTAATTACGTAAAATAAAGGCAATGCTCCGTGCTGTTACAGGGGGCACTCGGGTTGGGTTTGGACCAGGTACCTCTCGATCTGCAGTCGAATGCTCTACCACTGAGCTATTCCTCCTTGTTCATAACCGTAATGTCTAATTAACTAAAATAAAGGCAATGATCCGTGCTTTTACAGGGGGAACTCGGGTTTGAACCAAGGACCTCTCGATCTGCAGTCGAATGCTATTCCCCCTTGTTCATAACCGTAATGTCTAATTATGGAAAATAAAGGCAATGCTCCGTGCTGTCACATGATGAACTCTGGTTTGAACCAAGGACCTCTCGATCTGCAATCGAATGCTCTTCCACTGAGCTTTTCCCCCTTGTTCATTATCGTAATATCTAATTAACTAAAATAAACGCAATGGTCCGTGCTGTTAAAGGGGGAACTCGGGTTTGAACCAAAGAGCTCTCGATCTGCAGTCGAATGCTCTACCACTGAGCTATTCCTCCTTGTTCATAACCGTAATGTCTAATTAACTAAAATAATGGCAATGATCCGTGCTTTTACAGGGGGAAGTCGGGTTTGAACCAAGGACCTCTCGATCTGCAGTCGAATGCTCTACCACTGAGCTATTCCCCCTTGTTCATAACCGTAATGTCTAATTAACTAAAATAAAGGCAATGATCCGTGCTTTTACAGGGGGAACTCGGGTTTGAACCAAGGACCTCTCGATCTGCAGTCGAATGCTATTCCCCCTTGTTCATAACCGTAATGTCTAATTATGTAAAATAAAGGCAATGCTCCGTGCTGTCACAGGATGAACTCTGGTTTGAACCAAGGACCTCTCGATCTGCAGTCGAATGCTCTTCCACTGAGCTTTTCCCCCTTGTTCATTATCGTAATATCTAATTAACTAAAATAAACGCAATGATCCGTGCTGTTACAGGGGGAACTCGGGTTTGAACCAAAGAGCTCTCGATCTGCAGTCGAATGCTCTACCACTGAGCTATTCCTCCTTGTTCATAACCGTAATGTCTAATTAACTAAAATAAAGGCAATGATCCGTGCTTTTACAGGGGGAACTCGGGTTTGAACCAAGGACCTTTCGATCTGCAGTCGAATGCTCTACCACTGAGCTATTCCCCCTTGTTCATAATCGTAATGTCTAATTACGTAAAATAAAGGCAATGCTCCGTGCTGTTACAGGGGGCACTCGGGTTGGGTTTGGACCAGGTACCTCTCGATCTGCAGTCGAATGCTCTGCCACTGAGCTATTCCCCCTTGTTCATAACCGTAATGTATAATTAACTAAAATAAAGGCAATGATCCGTGCTGTAACAGGGGGAACTCGGGTTTGAACCAAGGACCTCTCGATCTGCAGTCGAATGCTCTTCCACTGAGCTTTTCCCCCTTGTTCATTATCGTAATTTCTAATTAACTAAAATAAACGCAATGATCCGTGCTGTTACAGGGGGAACTCGGGTTTGAACCAAAGAGCTCCCGATCTGCAGTCGAATGCTCTACCACTGAGCTATTCCTCCTTGTTCATAACCGTAATGTCTAATTAACTAAAATAAAGGCAATGATCCGTGCTTTTACAGGGGGAAATCGGGTTTGAACCACGGACCTCTCGATCTGCAGTCGAATGCTCTACCACTGAGCAATTCCCCCTTGTTCATAACAGTAATGTCTAATTATGTAATATAAAGGCAATGCTCCGTGCTGTTACATGATGAACTCGGGTTTGAACCAAGAACCTTTCGATCTGCAGTCGAATGCTCTACCACTGAGCTATTCCCCCTTGTTCATAATCGTAATGTCTAATTACGTAAAATAAAGGCAATGCTCCGTGCTGTTACAGGGGGCACTCGGGTTGGGTTTGGACCAGGTACCTCTCGATCTGCAGTCGAATGCTCTACCACTGAGCTATTCCCCCTTGTTCATAACCGTAATGTCTAATTAACTAAAATAAACGCAATGCTCCGTGCTGTTACAGGAAGAACTCTGGTTTGAACCAAAGAGCTCTCGATCTGCAGTCGAATGCTCTACCACTGAGCTATTCCTCCTTGTTCATAACCGTAATGTCTAATTAACTAAAATAATGGCAATGATCCGTGCTTTTACAGGAGGAACTCGGGTTTGAACCAAGGACCTCTCGATCTGCAGTCGAATGCTCTACCACTGAGCTATTCCCCCTTGTTCATAACCGTAATGTCTAATTAACTAAAATAAAGGCAATGATCCGTGCTTTTACAGGGGAAACTCGGATTTGAACCAAGGACCTTTCGATCTGCAGTCGAATGCTCTACCACTGAGCTATTCCCCCTGGTTCATAATCGTAATGTCTAATTACGTAAAATAAAGGCAATGCTCCGTGCTGTTACAGGGGGCACTCGGGTTGGGTTTGGACCAGGTACCTCTCGATCTGCAGTCGAATGCTCTACCACTGAGCTATTCCCCCTTGTTCATAACCGTAATGTCTAATTATGTAAAATAAAGGCAATGCTCCGTGCTGTCACAGGATGAACTCTGGTTTGAACCAAGGACCTCTAGATCTGCAGTCGAATGCTCTTCCACTGAGCTTTTCCCCCTTGTTCATTAACGTAATATCTAATTAACTAAAATAAACGCAATGATCCGTGCTGTTACAGGGGGAACTCGGGTTTGAACCAAAGAGCTCTCGATCTGCAGTCGAATGCTCTACCACTGAGCTATTCCTCCTTGTTCATAACCGTAATGTCTAATTAACTAAAATAAAGGCAATGATCCGTGCTTTTACAGGGGGAAATCGGGTTTGAACCAAGGACCTCTCGATCTGCAGTCGAATGCTCTACCACTGAGCAATTCCCCCTTGTTCATAACCGTAATGTCTAATTATGTAATATTAAGGCAATGCTCCGTGCTGTTACATGATGAACTCGGGTTTGAACCAAGGACCTTTCGATCTGCAGTCGAATGCTCTACCACTGAGCTATTCCCCCTTGTTCATAATCGTAATGTCTAATTACGTAAAATAAAGGCAATGCTCCGTGCTGTTACAGGGGGCACTCGGGTTGGGTTTGGACCAGGTACCTCTCGATCTGCAGTCGAATGCTCTACCACTGAGCTATTCCCCCTTGTTCATAACCGTAATGTCTAATTAACTAAAATAAAGGCAATGCTCCGTGCTGTTACAGAAAGAACTCTGGTTTGAACCAAAGAGCTCTCGATCTGCAGTCGAATGCTCTACCACTGAGCTATTCCTCCTTGTTCATAACCGTAATGTCTAATTAACTAACATAATGGCAATGATCCGTGCTTTTACAAGGGGAACTCGGGTTTGAACCAAGGACCTCTCGATCTGCAGTCGAATGCTCTACCACTGAGCTATTCCCCCTTGTTCATAACCGTAATGTCTAATTATGTAAAATAAAGGCAATGCTCCGTGCTGTAACAGGGGGAACTCGGGTTTGAACCAAGGACCTCTCGATCTGCAGTCGAATGCTCTTCCACTGGGCTTTTCCCCCTTGTTCATTATCGTAATATCTAATTAACTAAAATAAACGCAATGATCCGTGCTGTTACAGGGGGAACTCGGGTTTGAACCAAAGAGCTCTCGATCTGCAGTCGAATGCTCTACCACTGAGCTATTCCTCCTTGTTCATAACCATAATGTCTAATTAACTAAAATAAAGGCAATGATCCGTGCTGTTACAGAAAGAACTCTGGTTTGAACCAAGGACCTTTCGATCTGCAGTCGAATGCTCTACCACTGAGGTGTTCCCCCTTGTTCATAATCGTAATGTCTAATTACGTAAAATAAAGGCAATGCTCCGTGCTGTTACAGGGGGCACTCGGGTTGGGTTTGGACCAGGTACCTCTCGATCTGCAGTCGAATGCTCTACCACTGAGCTATTCCCCCTTGTTCATAACCGTAATGTCTAATTATGTAAAATAAAGGCAATGCTCCGTGCTGTCACAGGATGAACTCTGGTTTGAACCAAGGACCTCTAGATCTGCAGTCGAATGCTCTTCCACTGAGCTTTTCCCCCTTGTTCATTAACGTAATATCTAATTAACTAAAATAAACGCAATGATCCGTGCTGTTACAGGGGGAACTCGGGTTTGAACCAAAGAGCTCTCGATCTGCAGTCGAATGCTCTACCACTGAGCTATTCCTCCTTGTTCATAACCGTAATGTCTAATTAACTAAAATAAAGGCAATGATCCGTGCTTTTACAGGGGGAAATCGGGTTTGAACCAAGGACCTCTCGATCTGCAGTCGAATGCTCTACCACTGAGCAATTCCCCCTTGTTCATAACCGTAATGTCTAATTATGTAATATTAAGGCAATGCTCCGTGCTGTTACATGATGAACTCGGGTTTGAACCAAGGACCTTTCGATCTGCAGTCGAATGCTCTACCACTGAGCTATTCCCCCTTGTTCATAATCGTAATGTCTAATTACGTAAAATAAAGGCAATGCTCCGTGCTGTTACAGGGGGCACTCGGGTTGGGTTTGGACCAGGTACCTCTCGATCTGCAGTCGAATGCTCTACCACTGAGCTATTCCCCCTTGTTCATAACCGTAATGTCTAATTAACTAAAATAAAGGCAATGCTCCGTGCTGTTACAGAAAGAACTCTGGTTTGAACCAAAGAGCTCTCGATCTGCAGTCGAATGCTCTACCACTGAGCTATTCCTCCTTGTTCATAACCGTAATGTCTAATTAACTAACATAATGGCAATGATCCGTGCTTTTACAAGGGGAACTCGGGTTTGAACCAAGGACCTCTCGATCTGCAGTCGAATGCTCTACCACTGAGCTATTCCCCCTTGTTCATAACCGTAATGTCTAATTATGTAAAATAAAGGCAATGCTCCGTGCTGTAACAGGGGGAACTCGGGTTTGAACCAAGGACCTCTCGATCTGCAGTCGAATGCTCTTCCACTGGGCTTTTCCCCCTTGTTCATTATCGTAATATCTAATTAACTAAAATAAACGCAATGATCCGTGCTGTTACAGGGGGAACTCGGGTTTGAACCAAAGAGCTCTCGATCTGCAGTCGAATGCTCTACCACTGAGCTATTCCTCCTTGTTCATAACCATAATGTCTAATTAACTAAAATAAAGGCAATGATCCGTGCTGTTACAGAAAGAACTCTGGTTTGAACCAAGGACCTTTCGATCTGCAGTCGAATGCTCTACCACTGAGGTGTTCCCCCTTGTTCATAATCGTAATGTCTAATTACGTAAAATAAAGGCAATGCTCCGTGCTGTTACAGGGGGCACTCGGGTTGGGTTTGGACCAGGTACCTCTCGATCTGCAGTCGAATGCTCTACCACTGAGCTATTCCCCCTTGTTCATAACCGTAATGTCTAATTATGTAAAATAAAGGCAATGCTCCGTGCTGTCACAGGATGAACTCTGGTTTGAACCAAGGACCTCTAGATCTGCAGTCGAATGCTCTTCCACTGAGCTTTTCCCCCTTGTTCATTAACGTAATATCTAATTAACTAAAATAAACGCAATGATCCGTGCTGTTACAGGGGGAACTCGGGTTTGAACCAAAGAGCTCTCGATCTGCAGTCGAATGCTCTACCACTGAGCTATTCCTCCTTGTTCATAACCGTAATGTCTAATTAACTAAAATAAAGGCAATGATCCGTGCTTTTACAGGGGGAAATCGGGTTTGAACCAAGGACCTCTCGATCTGCAGTCGAATGCTCTACCACTGAGCAATTCCCCCTTGTTCATAACCGTAATGTCTAATTATGTAATATTAAGGCAATGCTCCGTGCTGTTACATGATGAACTCGGGTTTGAACCAAGGACCTTTCGATCTGCAGTCGAATGCTCTACCACTGAGCTATTCCCCCTTGTTCATAATCGTAATGTCTAATTACGTAAAATAAAGGCAATGCTCCGTGCTGTTACAGGGGGCACTCGGGTTGGGTTTGGACCAGGTACCTCTCGATCTGCAGTCGAATGCTCTACCACTGAGCTATTCCCCCTTGTTCATAACCGTAATGTCTAATTAACTAAAATAAAGGCAATGCTCCGTGCTGTTACAGAAAGAACTCTGGTTTGAACCAAAGAGCTCTCGATCTGCAGTCGAATGCTCTACCACTGAGCTATTCCTCCTTGTTCATAACCGTAATGTCTAATTAACTAACATAATGGCAATGATCCGTGCTTTTACAAGGGGAACTCGGGTTTGAACCAAGGACCTCTCGATCTGCAGTCGAATGCTCTACCACTGAGCTATTCCCCCTTGTTCATAACCGTAATGTCTAATTATGTAAAATAAAGGCAATGCTCCGTGCTGTAACAGGGGGAACTCGGGTTTGAACCAAGGACCTCTCGATCTGCAGTCGAATGCTCTTCCACTGGGCTTTTCCCCCTTGTTCATTATCGTAATATCTAATTAACTAAAATAAACGCAATGATCCGTGCTGTTACAGGGGGAACTCGGGTTTGAACCAAAGAGCTCTCGATCTGCAGTCGAATGCTCTACCACTGAGCTATTCCTCCTTGTTCATAACCATAATGTCTAATTAACTAAAATAAAGGCAATGATCCGTGCTGTTACAGAAAGAACTCTGGTTTGAACCAAGGACCTTTCGATCTGCAGTCGAATGCTCTACCACTGAGGTGTTCCCCCTTGTTCATAATCGTAATGTCTAATTACGTAAAATAAAGGCAATGCTCCGTGCTGTTACAGGGGCACTCGGGTTGGGTTTGGATCAGGTACCTCTCGATCTGCAGTCGAATGCTCTGCCACTGAGCTATTCCCCCTTGTTCATAACCGTAATGTATAATTAACTAAAATAAAGGCAATGATCCGTGCTGAAACAGGGGGAACTCGGGTTTGAACCAAGGACCTCTCGATCTGCAGTCGAATGCTCTTCCACTGAGCTTTTCCCCCTTGTTCATTATCGTAATATCTAATTAACTAAAATAAACGCAATGATCCGTGCTGTTACAGGGGGAACTCGGGTTTGAACCAAAGAGCTCTCGATCTGCAGTCGAATGCTCTACCACTGAGCTATTCCTCCTTGTTCATAACCGTAATGTCTAATTAACTAAAATAAAGGCAATGATCCGTGCTTTTACAGGTGGAACTCGGGTTTGAACCAAGGACCTCTCGATCTGCAGTCGAATGCTCTTCCACTGGGCTTTTCCCCCTTGTTCATTATCGTAATATCTAATTAACTAAAATAAACGCAATGATCCGTGCTGTTACAGGGGGAACTCGGGTTTGAACCAAAGAGCTCTCGATCTGCAGTCGAATGCTCTACCACTGAGCTATTCCTCCTTGTTCATAACCGTAATGTCTAATTAACTAAAATAAAGGCAATGATCCGTGCTTTTACAGGGGGAACTCGGGTTTGAACCAAGGACCTTTCGATCTGCAGTCGAATGCTCAACCACTGAGCTGTTCCCCCTTGTTCATAATCGTAATGTCTAATTACGTAAAATAAAGGCAATGCTCCGTGCTGTTACATGGGGCACTCGGGTTGGGTTTGGACCAGGTACCTCTCGATCTGCAGTCGAATGCTCTGCCACTGAGTTATTCCCCCTTGTTCATAACCGTAATGTATAATTAACTAAAATAAAGGCAATGATCCGTGCTGTAACAGGGGGAACTCGGGTTTGAACCAAGGACCTCTCGATCTGCAGTCGAATGCTCTTCCACTGAGCTTTTCCCCCTTGTTCATTATCGTAATATCTAATTAACTAAAATAAAGGCAATGCTCCGTACTGTTACAGGGGGCACTCGGGTTGGGTTTGGACCAGGTACCTCTCGATCTGCAGTCGAATGCTCTACCACTGAGCTATTCCCCCTTGTTCATAACCGTAATGTCTAATTATGTAAAATAAAGGCAATGCTCCGTGCTGTCACAGGATGAACTCTGGTTTGAACCAACGACCTCTCGATCTGCAGTCGAAAGCTCTACCACTGAGCTATTCCCCCTTGTTCATAACCGTAATGTCTAATTAACGAAAATAAAGGCAATGATCCGTGCTGTAACAGGGGGAACTCGGGTTTGAACCAAAGAGCTCTCGATCTGCAGTCGAATGCTCTACCACTGAGCTATTCCTCATTGTTCATAACCGTAATGTCTAATTAACTAAAATAAAGGCAATGATCCGTGCTTTTACAGGGGGAAATCGGGTTTGAACCAAGGACCTCTCGATCTGCAGTCGAATGCTCTACCACTGAGCAATTCCCCCTTGTTCATAACCGTAATGTCTAATTATGTAATATAAAGGCAATGCTCCGTGCTGTTACATGATGAACCCGGGTTTGAACCAAAGACCTTTCGATCTGCAGTCGAATGCTCTACCACTGAGCTATTCCCCCTTATTCATAATCGTAATGTCTAATTACGTAAAATAAAGGCAATGATCCGTGCTGTTACAGGGGGCACTCGGGTTGGGTTTGGACCAGGTACCTCTCGATCTGCAGTCGAATGCTCTACCACTGAGCTATTCCCCCTTGTTCATAACCGTAATATCTAATTAACTAGAATAAAGGCAATGCTCCGTGCTGTTACAGGAAGAACTCTGGTTTGAACCAAAGAGCTCTCGATCTGCAGTCGAATGCTCTACCACTGAGCTATTCCTCCTTGTTCATAACCGTAATGTCTAATTAACTAAAATAAAGGCAATGATCCGTGCTTTTACAGGGGGAACTCGGGTTTGAACCAAGGACCTCTCGATCTGCAGTCGAATGCTATTCCCCCTTGTTCATAACCGTAATGTCTAATTATGTAAAATAAAGGCAATGCTCCGTGCTGTCACATGATGAACTCTGGTTTGAACCAAGGACCTCTCGATCTGCAATCGAATGCTCTTCCACTGAGCTTTTCCCCCTTGTTCATTATCGTAATATCTAATTAACTAAAATAAACGCAATGGTCCGTGCTGTTAAAGGGGGAACTCGGGTTTGAACCAAAGAGCTCTCGATCTGCAGTCGAATGCTCTACCACTGAGCTATTCCTCCTTGTTCATAACCGTAATGTCTAATTAACTAAAATAATGGCAATGATCCGTGCTTTTACAGGGGGAAGTCGGGTTTGAACCAAGGACCTCTCGATCTGCAGTCGAATGCTCTACCACTGAGCTATTCCCCCTTGTTCATAACCGTAATGTCTAATTAACTAAAATAAAGGCAATGATCCGTGCTTTTACAGGGGGAACTCGGGTTTGAACCAAGGACCTCTCGATCTGCAGTCGAATGCTATTCCCCCTTGTTCATAACCGTAATGTCTAATTATGTAAAATAAAGGCAATGCTCCGTGCTGTCACAGGATGAACTCTGGTTTGAACCAAGGACCTCTCGATCTGCAGTCGAATGCTCTTCCACTGAGCTTTTCCCCCTTGTTCATTATCGTAATATCTAATTAACTAAAATAAACGCAATGATCCGTGCTGTTACAGGGGGAACTCGGGTTTGAACCAAAGAGCTCTCGATCTGCAGTCGAATGCTCTACCACTGAGCTATTCCTCCTTGTTCATAACCGTAATGTCTAATTAACTAAAATAAAGGCAATGATCCGTGCTTTTACAGGGGGAAATCGGGTTTGAACCAAGGACCTCTCGATCTGCAGTCGAATGCTCTACCACTGAGCAATTCCCCCTTGTTCATAACCGTAATGTCTAATTATGTAATATAAAGGCAATGCTCCGTGCTGTTACATGATGAACCCGGGTTTGAACCAAAGACCTTTCGATCTGCAGTCGAATGCTCTACCACTGAGCTATTCCCCCTTATTCATAATCGTAATGTCTAATTACGTAAAATAAAGGCAATGATCCGTGCTGTTACAGGGGGCACTCGGGTTGGGTTTGGACCAGGTACCTCTCGATCTGCAGTCGAATGCTCTACCACTGAGCTATTCCCCCTTGTTCATAACCGTAATATCTAATTAACTAGAATAAAGGCAATGCTCCGTGCTGTTACAGGAAGAACTCTGGTTTGAACCAAAGAGCTCTCGATCTGCAGTCGAATGCTCTACCACTGAGCTATTCCTCCTTGTTCATAACCGTAATGTCTAATTAACTAAAATAAAGGCAATGATCCGTGCTTTTACAGGGGGAACTCGGGTTTGAACCAAGGACCTCTCGATCTGCAGTCGAATGCTATTCCCCCTTGTTCATAACCGTAATGTCTAATTATGTAAAATAAAGGCAATGCTCCGTGCTGTCACATGATGAACTCTGGTTTGAACCAAGGACCTCTCGATCTGCAATCGAATGCTCTTCCACTGAGCTTTTCCCCCTTGTTCATTATCGTAATATCTAATTAACTAAAATAAACGCAATGGTCCGTGCTGTTAAAGGGGGAACTCGGGTTTGAACCAAAGAGCTCTCGATCTGCAGTCGAATGCTCTACCACTGAGCTATTCCTCCTTGTTCATAACCGTAATGTCTAATTAACTAAAATAATGGCAATGATCCGTGCTTTTACAGGGGGAAGTCGGGTTTGAACCAAGGACCTCTCGATCTGCAGTCGAATGCTCTTCCACTGAGCTTTTCCCCCTTGTTCATTATCGTAATATCTAATTAACTAAAATAAAGGCAATGCTCCGTACTGTTACAGGGGGCACTCGGGTTGGGTTTGGACCAGGTACCTCTCGATCTGCAGTCGAATGCTCTACCACTGAGCTATTCCCCCTTGTTCATAACCGTAATGTCTAATTATGTAAAATAAAGGCAATGCTCCGTGCTGTCACAGGATGAACTCTGGTTTGAACCAACGACCTCTCGATCTGCAGTCGAAAGCTCTACCACTGAGCTATTCCCCCTTGTTCATAACCGTAATGTCTAATTAACGAAAATAAAGGCAATGATCCGTGCTGTAACAGGGGGAACTCGGGTTTGAACCAAAGAGCTCTCGATCTGCAGTCGAATGCTCTACCACTGAGCTATTCCTCATTGTTCATAACCGTAATGTCTAATTAACTAAAATAAAGGCAATGATCCGTGCTTTTACAGGGGGAAATCGGGTTTGAACCAAGGACCTCTCGATCTGCAGTCGAATGCTCTACCACTGAGCAATTCCCCCTTGTTCATAACCGTAATGTCTAATTATGTAATATAAAGGCAATGCTCCGTGCTGTTACATGATGAACCCGGGTTTGAACCAAAGACCTTTCGATCTGCAGTCGAATGCTCTACCACTGAGCTATTCCCCCTTATTCATAATCGTAATGTCTAATTACGTAAAATAAAGGCAATGATCCGTGCTGTTACAGGGGGCACTCGGGTTGGGTTTGGACCAGGTACCTCTCGATCTGCAGTCGAATGCTCTACCACTGAGCTATTCCCCCTTGTTCATAACCGTAATATCTAATTAACTAGAATAAAGGCAATGCTCCGTGCTGTTACAGGAAGAACTCTGGTTTGAACCAAAGAGCTCTCGATCTGCAGTCGAATGCTCTACCACTGAGCTATTCCTCCTTGTTCATAACCGTAATGTCTAATTAACTAAAATAAAGGCAATGATCCGTGCTTTTACAGGGGGAACTCGGGTTTGAACCAAGGACCTCTCGATCTGCAGTCGAATGCTATTCCCCCTTGTTCATAACCGTAATGTCTAATTATGTAAAATAAAGGCAATGCTCCGTGCTGTCACATGATGAACTCTGGTTTGAACCAAGGACCTCTCGATCTGCAATCGAATGCTCTTCCACTGAGCTTTTCCCCCTTGTTCATTATCGTAATATCTAATTAACTAAAATAAACGCAATGGTCCGTGCTGTTAAAGGGGGAACTCGGGTTTGAACCAAAGAGCTCTCGATCTGCAGTCGAATGCTCTACCACTGAGCTATTCCTCCTTGTTCATAACCGTAATGTCTAATTAACTAAAATAATGGCAATGATCCGTGCTTTTACAGGGGGAAGTCGGGTTTGAACCAAGGACCTCTCGATCTGCAGTCGAATGCTCTACCACTGAGCTATTCCCCCTTGTTCATAACCGTAATGTCTAATTAACTAAAATAAAGGCAATGATCCGTGCTTTTACAGGGGGAACTCGGGTTTGAACCAAGGACCTCTCGATCTGCAGTCGAATGCTATTCCCCCTTGTTCATAACCGTAATGTCTAATTATGTAAAATAAAGGCAATGCTCCGTGCTGTCACAGGATGAACTCTGGTTTGAACCAAGGACCTCTCGATCTGCAGTCGAATGCTCTTCCACTGAGCTTTTCCCCCTTGTTCATTATCGTAATATCTAATTAACTAAAATAAACGCAATGATCCGTGCTGTTACAGGGGGAACTCGGGTTTGAACCAAAGAGCTCTCGATCTGCAGTCGAATGCTCTACCACTGAGCTATTCCTCCTTGTTCATAACCGTAATGTCTAATTAACTAAAATAAAGGCAATGATCCGTGCTTTTACAGGGGGAAATCGGGTTTGAACCAAGGACCTCTCGATCTGCAGTCGAATGCTCTACCACTGAGCAATTCCCCCTTGTTCATAACCGTAATGTCTAATTATGTAATATAAAGGCAATGCTCCGTGCTGTTACATGATGAACCCGGGTTTGAACCAAAGACCTTTCGATCTGCAGTCGAATGCTCTACCACTGAGCTATTCCCCCTTATTCATAATCGTAATGTCTAATTACGTAAAATAAAGGCAATGATCCGTGCTGTTACAGGGGGCACTCGGGTTGGGTTTGGACCAGGTACCTCTCGATCTGCAGTCGAATGCTCTACCACTGAGCTATTCCCCCTTGTTCATAACCGTAATATCTAATTAACTAGAATAAAGGCAATGCTCCGTGCTGTTACAGGAAGAACTCTGGTTTGAACCAAAGAGCTCTCGATCTGCAGTCGAATGCTCTACCACTGAGCTATTCCTCCTTGTTCATAACCGTAATGTCTAATTAACTAAAATAAAGGCAATGATCCGTGCTTTTACAGGGGGAACTCGGGTTTGAACCAAGGACCTCTCGATCTGCAGTCGAATGCTATTCCCCCTTGTTCATAACCGTAATGTCTAATTATGTAAAATAAAGGCAATGCTCCGTGCTGTCACATGATGAACTCTGGTTTGAACCAAGGACCTCTCGATCAGCAATCGAATGCTCTTCCACTGAGCTTTTCCCCCTTGTTCATTATCGTAATATCTAATTAACTAAAATAAACGCAATGGTCCGTGCTGTTAAAGGGGGAACTCGGGTTTGAACCAAAGAGCTCTCGATCTGCAGTCGAATGCTCTACCACTGAGCTATTCCTCCTTGTTCATAACCGTAATGTCTAATTAACTAAAATAATGGCAATGATCCGTGCTTTTACAGGGGGAAGTCGGGTTTGAACCAAGGACCTCTCGATCTGCAGTCGAATGCTCTACCACTGAGCTATTCCCCCTTGTTCATAACCGTAATGTCTAATTAACTAAAATAAAGGCAATGATCCGTGCTTTTACAGGGGGAACTCGGGTTTGAACCAAGGACCTCTCGATCTGCAGTCGAATGCTATTCCCCCTTGTTCATAACCGTAATGTCTAATTATGTAAAATAAAGGCAATGCTCCGTGCTGTCACAGGATGAACTCTGGTTTGAACCAAGGACCTCTCGATCTGCAGTCGAATGCTCTTCCACTGAGCTTTTCCCCCTTGTTCATTATCGTAATATCTAATTAACTAAAATAAACGCAATGATCCGTGCTGTTACAGGGGGAACTCGGGTTTGAACCAAAGAGCTCTCGATCTGCAGTCGAATGCTCTACCACTGAGCTATTCCTCCTTGTTCATAACCGTAATGTCTAATTAACTAAAATAAAGGCAATGATCCGTGCTTTTACAGGGGGAAATCGGGTTTGAACCAAGGACCTCTCGATCTGCAGTCGAATGCTCTACCACTGAGCAATTCCCCCTTGTTCATAACCGTAATGTCTAATTATGTAATATAAAGGCAATGCTCCGTGCTGTTACATGATGAACTCGGGTTTGAACCAAGGACCTTTCGATCTGCAGTCGAATGCTCTACCACTGAGCTATTCCCCCTTGTTCATAATCGTAATGTCTAATTACGTAAAATAAAGGCAATGCTCCGTGCTGTTACAGGGGGCACTCGGGTTGGGTTTGGACCAGGTACCTCTCGATCTGCAGTCGAATGCTCTACCACTGAGCTATTCCCCCTTGTTCATAACCGTAATGTCTAATTAACTAAAATAAAGGCAATGCTCCGTGCTGTTACAGGAAGAACTCTGGTTTGAACCAAAGAGCTCTCGATCTGCAGTCGAATGCTCTACCACTGAGCTATTCCTCCTTGTTCATAACCGTTATGTCTAATTAACTAAAATAATGGCAATGATCCGTGCTTTTACAGGGGGAACTCGGGTTTGAACCAAGGACCTCTCGATCTGCAGTCGAATGCTCTACCACTGAGCTATTCCCCCTTGTTCATAACCGTAATGTCTAATTATGTAAAATAAAGGCAATGCTCCGTGCTGTCACAGGATGAACTCTGGTTTGAACCAAGGACCTCTCGATCTGCAGTCGAATGCTCTACCACTGAGCTATTCCCCCTTGTTCATGACCGTAATGTATAATTAACTAAAATAAAGGCAATGATCCGTGCTGTAACAGGGGGAACTCGGGTTTGAACCAAGGACCTCTCGATCTGCAGTCGAATGCTCTTCCACTGGGCTTTTCCCTCTTATTCATTATCGTAATATCTAATTAACTAAAATAAACGCAATGATCCGTGCTGTTACAGGGGGAACTCGGGTTTGAACCAAAGAGCTCTCGATCTGCAGTCGAATGCTCTACCACTGAGCTATTCCTCCTTGTTCATAACCGTAATGTCTAATTAACTAAAATAAAGGCAATGATCCGTGCTTTTACAGGGGGAACTCGGGTTTGAACCAAGGACCTTTCGATCTGCAGTCGAATGCTCTACCACTGAGCTATTCCCCCTTGTTCATAATCGTAATGTCTAATTACGTAAAATAAAGGCAATGCTCCGTGCTGTTACAGGGGGCACTCGGGTTGGGTTTGGACCAGGTACCTCTCGATCTGCAGTCGAATGCTCTGCCACTGAGCTATTCCCCCTTGTTCATAACCGTAATGTCTAATTATGTAATATAAAGGCAATGCTCCGTGCTGTTACATGATGAACTCGGGTTTGAACCAAGGACCTTTCGATCTGCAGTCGAATGCTCTACCACTGAGCTATTCCCCCTTGTTCATAATCGTAATGTCTAATTACGTAAAATAAAGGCAATGATCCGTGCTTTTACAGGGGGAAATCGGGTTTGAACCAAGGACCTCTCGATCTGCAGTCGAATGCTCTACCACTGAGCAATTCCCCCTTGTTCATAACCGAAATGTCTAATTATTTAATATAAAGGCAATGCTCCGTGCTGTTACATGATGAACTCGGGTTTGAACCAAGGACCTTTCGATCTGCAGTCGAATGCTCTACCACTGAGCTATTCCCCCTTGTTCATAATCGTAATGTCTAATTACGTAAAATAAAGGCAATGCTCCGTGCTGTTACAGGGGGCACTCGGGTTGGGTTTGGACCAGGTACCTCTCGATCTGCAGTCGAATGCTCTACCACTGAGCTATTCCCCCTTGTTCATAACCGTAATGTCTAATTAACTAAAATAAAGGCAATGCTCCGTGCTGTTACAGGAAGAACTCTGGTTTGAACCAAAGAGCTCTCGATCTGCAGTCGAATGCTCTACCACTGAGCTATTCCTCCTTGTTCATAACCGTTATGTCTAATTAACTAAAATAATGGCAATGATCCGTGCTTTTACAGGGGGAACTCGGGTTTGAACCAAGGACCTCTCGATCTGCAGTCGAATGCTCTACCACTGAGCTATTCCCCCTTGTTCATAACCGTAATGTCTAATTATGTAAAATAAAGGCAATGCTCCGTGCTGTCACAGGATGAACTCTGGTTTGAACCAAGGACCTCTCGATCTGCAGTCGAATGCTCTACCACTGAGCTATTCCCCCTTGTTCATGACCGTAATGTATAATTAACTAAAATAAAGGCAATGATCCGTGCTGTAACAGGGGGAACTCGGGTTTGAACCAAGGACCTCTCGATCTGCAGTCGAATGCTCTTCCACTGGGCTTTTCCCTCTTATTCATTATCGTAATATCTAATTAACTAAAATAAACGCAATGATCCGTGCTGTTACAGGGGGAACTCGGGTTTGAACCAAAGAGCTCTCGATCTGCAGTCGAATGCTCTACCACTGAGCTATTCCTCCTTGTTCATAACCGTAATGTCTAATTAACTAAAATAAAGGCAATGATCCGTGCTTTTACAGGGGGAACTCGGGTTTGAACCAAGGACCTTTCGATCTGCAGTCGAATGCTCTACCACTGAGCTATTCCCCCTTGTTCATAATCGTAATGTCTAATTACGTAAAATAAAGGCAATGCTCCGTGCTGTTACAGGGGGCACTCGGGTTGGGTTTGGACCAGGTACCTCTCGATCTGCAGTCGAATGCTCTGCCACTGAGCTATTCCCCCTTGTTCATAACCGTAATGTATAATTAACTAAAATAAAGGCAATGATCCGTGCTGTAACAGGGGGAACTCGGGTTTGAACCAAGGACCTCTCGATCTGCAGTCGAATGCTCTTCCACTGAGCTTTTCCCCCTTGTTCATTATCGTAATTTCTAATTAACTAAAATAAACGCAATGATCCGTGCTGTTACAGGGGGAACTCGGGTTTGAACCAAAGAGCTCCCGATCTGCAGTCGAATGCTCTACCACTGAGCTATTCCTCCTTGTTCATAACCGTAATGTCTAATTAACTAAAATAAAGGCAATGATCCGTGCTTTTACAGGGGGAAATCGGGTTTGAACCACGGACCTCTCGATCTGCAGTCGAATGCTCTACCACTGAGCAATTCCCCCTTGTTCATAACAGTAATGTCTAATTATGTAATATAAAGGCAATGCTCCGTGCTGTTACATGATGAACTCGGGTTTGAACCAAGAACCTTTCGATCTGCAGTCGAATGCTCTACCACTGAGCTATTCCCCCTTGTTCATAATCGTAATGTCTAATTACGTAAAATAAAGGCAATGCTCCGTGCTGTTACAGGGGGCACTCGGGTTGGGTTTGGACCAGGTACCTCTCGATCTGCAGTCGAATGCTCTACCACTGAGCTATTCCCCCTTGTTCATAACCGTAATGTCTAATTAACTAAAATAAACGCAATGCTCCGTGCTGTTACAGGAAGAACTCTGGTTTGAACCAAAGAGCTCTCGATCTGCAGTCGAATGCTCTACCACTGAGCTATTCCTCCTTGTTCATAACCGTAATGTCTAATTAACTAAAATAAAGGCAATGATCCGTGCTTTTACAGGGGGAACTCGGGTTTGAACCAAGGACCTTTCGATCTGCAGTCGAATGCTCTACCACTGAGCTATTCCCCCTTGTTCATAATCGTAATGTCTAATTACGTAAAATAAAGGCAATGCTCCGTGCTGTTACAGGGGGCACTCGGGTTGGGTTTGGACCAGGTACCTCTCGATCTGCAGTCGAATGCTCTGCCACTGAGCTATTCCCCCTTGTTCATAACCGTAATGTATAATTAACTAAAATAAAGGCAATGATCCGTGCTGTAACAGGGGGAACTCGGGTTTGAACCAAGGACCTCTCGATCTGCAGTCGAATGCTCTTCCACTGAGCTTTTCCCCCTTGTTCATTATCGTAATTTCTAATTAACTAAAATAAACGCAATGATCCGTGCTGTTACAGGGGGAACTCGGGTTTGAACCAAAGAGCTCCCGATCTGCAGTCGAATGCTCTACCACTGAGCTATTCCTCCTTGTTCATAACCGTAATGTCTAATTAACTAAAATAAAGGCAATGATCCGTGCTTTTACAGGGGGAAATCGGGTTTGAACCACGGACCTCTCGATCTGCAGTCGAATGCTCTACCACTGAGCAATTCCCCCTTGTTCATAACAGTAATGTCTAATTATGTAATATAAAGGCAATGCTCCGTGCTGTTACATGATGAACTCGGGTTTGAACCAAGAACCTTTCGATCTGCAGTCGAATGCTCTACCACTGAGCTATTCCCCCTTGTTCATAATCGTAATGTCTAATTACGTAAAATAAAGGCAATGCTCCGTGCTGTTACAGGGGGCACTCGGGTTGGGTTTGGACCAGGTACCTCTCGATCTGCAGTCGAATGCTCTACCACTGAGCTATTCCCCCTTGTTCATAACCGTAATGTCTAATTAACTAAAATAAACGCAATGCTCCGTGCTGTTACAGGAAGAACTCTGGTTTGAACCAAAGAGCTCTCGATCTGCAGTCGAATGCTCTACCACTGAGCTATTCCTCCTTGTTCATAACCGTAATGTCTAATTAACTAAAATAATGGCAATGATCCGTGCTTTTACAGGAGGAACTCGGGTTTGAACCAAGGACCTCTCGATCTGCAGTCGAATGCTCTACCACTGAGCTATTCCCCCTTGTTCATAACCGTAATGTCTAATTAACTAAAATAAAGGCAATGATCCGTGCTTTTACAGGGGAAACTCGGATTTGAACCAAGGACCTTTCGATCTGCAGTCGAATGCTCTACCACTGAGCTATTCCCCCTGGTTCATAATCGTAATGTCTAATTACGTAAAATAAAGGCAATGCTCCGTGCTGTTACAGGGGGCACTCGGGTTGGGTTTGGACCAGGTACCTCTCGATCTGCAGTCGAATGCTCTACCACTGAGCTATTCCCCCTTGTTCATAACCGTAATGTCTAATTATGTAAAATAAAGGCAATGCTCCGTGCTGTCACAGGATGAACTCTGGTTTGAACCAAGGACCTCTAGATCTGCAGTCGAATGCTCTTCCACTGAGCTTTTCCCCCTTGTTCATTAACGTAATATCTAATTAACTAAAATAAACGCAATGATCCGTGCTGTTACAGGGGGAACTCGGGTTTGAACCAAAGAGCTCTCGATCTGCAGTCGAATGCTCTACCACTGAGCTATTCCTCCTTGTTCATAACCGTAATGTCTAATTAACTAAAATAAAGGCAATGATCCGTGCTTTTACAGGGGGAAATCGGGTTTGAACCAAGGACCTCTCGATCTGCAGTCGAATGCTCTACCACTGAGCAATTCCCCCTTGTTCATAACCGTAATGTCTAATTATGTAATATTAAGGCAATGCTCCGTGCTGTTACATGATGAACTCGGGTTTGAACCAAGGACCTTTCGATCTGCAGTCGAATGCTCTACCACTGAGCTATTCCCCCTTGTTCATAATCGTAATGTCTAATTACGTAAAATAAAGGCAATGCTCCGTGCTGTTACAGGGGGCACTCGGGTTGGGTTTGGACCAGGTACCTCTCGATCTGCAGTCGAATGCTCTACCACTGAGCTATTCCCCCTTGTTCATAACCGTAATGTCTAATTAACTAAAATAAAGGCAATGCTCCGTGCTGTTACAGAAAGAACTCTGGTTTGAACCAAAGAGCTCTCGATCTGCAGTCGAATGCTCTACCACTGAGCTATTCCTCCTTGTTCATAACCGTAATGTCAAATTAACTAAAATAATGGCAATGATCCGTGCTTTTACAAGGGGAACTCGGGTTTGAACCAAGGACCTCTCGATCTGCAGTCGAATGCTCTACCACTGAGCTATTCCCCCTTGTTCATAACCGTAATGTCTAATTATGTAAAATAAAGGCAATGCTCCGTGCTGTAACAGGGGGAACTCGGGTTTGAACCAAGGACCTCTCGATCTGCAGTCGAATGCTCTTCCACTGGGCTTTTCCCCCTTGTTCATTATCGTAATATCTAATTAACTAAAATAAACGCAATGATCCGTGCTGTTACAGGGGGAACTCGGGTTTGAACCAAAGAGCTCTCGATCTGCAGTCGAATGCTCTACCACTGAGCTATTCCTCCTTGTTCATAACCATAATGTCTAATTAACTAAAATAAAGGCAATGATCCGTGCTGTTACAGAAAGAACTCTGGTTTGAACCAAGGACCTTTCGATCTGCAGTCGAATGCTCTACCACTGAGGTGTTCCCCCTTGTTCATAATCGTAATGTCTAATTACGTAAAATAAAGGCAATGCTCCGTGCTGTTACAGGGGGCACTCGGGTTGGGTTTGGACCAGGTACCTCTCGATCTGCAGTCGAATGCTCTGCCACTGAGCTATTCCCCCTTGTTCATAACCGTAATGTATAATTAACTAAAATAAAGGCAATGATCCGTGCTGAAACAGGGGGAACTCGGGTTTGAACCAAGGACCTCTCGATCTGCAGTCGAATGCTCTTCCACTGAGCTTTTCCCCCTTGTTCATTATCGTAATATCTAATTAACTAAAATAAACGCAATGATCCGTGCTGTTACAGGGGGAACTCGGGTTTGAACCAAAGAGCTCTCGATCTGCAGTCGAATGCTCTACCACTGAGCTTATTCCTCCTTGTTCATAACCGTAATGTCTAATTAACTAAAATAAAGGCAATGATCCGTGCTTTTACAGGTGGAACTCGGGTTTGAACCAAGGACCTCTCGATCTGCAGTCGAATGCTCTTCCACTGGGCTTTTCCCCCTTGTTCATTATCGTAATATCTAATTAACTAAAATAAACGCAATGATCCGTGCTGTTACAGGGGGAACTCGGGTTTGAACCAAAGAGCTCTCGATCTGCAGTCGAATGCTCTACCACTGAGCTATTCCTCCTTGTTCATAACCGTAATGTCTAATTAACTAAAATAAAGGCAATGATCCGTGCTTTTACAGGGGGAACTCGGGTTTGAACCAAGGACCTTTCGATCTGCAGTCGAATGCTCAACCACTGAGCTGTTCCCCCTTGTTCATAATCGTAATGTCTAATTACGTAAAATAAAGGCAATGCTCCGTGCTGTTACATGGGGCACTCGGGTTGGGTTTGGACCAGGTACCTCTCGATCTGCAGTCGAATGCTCTGCCACTGAGCTATTCCCCCTTGTTCATAACCGTAATGTATAATTAACTAAAATAAAGGCAATGATCCGTGCTGTAACAGGGGGAACTCGGGTTTGAACCAAGGACCTCTCGATCTGCAGTCGAATGCTCTTCCACTGAGCTTTTCCCCCTTGTTCATTATCGTAATATCTAATTAACTAAAATAAAGGCAATGCTCCGTACTGTTACAGGGGGCACTCGGGTTGGGTTTGGACCAGGTACCTCTCGATCTGCAGTCGAATGCTCTACCACTGAGCTATTCCCCCTTGTTCATAACCGTAATGTCTAATTATGTAAAATAAAGGCAATGCTCCGTGCTGTCACAGGATGAACTCTGGTTTGAACCAACGACCTCTCGATCTGCAGTCGAAAGCTCTACCACTGAGCTATTCCCCCTTGTTCATAACCGTAATGTCTAATTAACGAAAATAAAGGCAATGATCCGTGCTGTAACAGGGGGAACTCGGGTTTGAACCAAGGACCTCTCCATCTGCAGTCGAATGCTCTTCCACTGAGCTTTTCCCCCTTGTTCATTATCATAATATCTAATTAACTAAAATAAACGCAACGATCCGTGCTGTTACAGGGGGAACTCGGGTTTGAACCAAAGAGCTCTCGATCTGCAGTCGAATGCTCTACCACTGAGCTATTCCTCATTGTTCATAACCGTAATGTCTAATTAACTAAAATAAAGGCAATGATCCGTGCTTTTACAGGGGGAAATCGGGTTTGAACCAAGGACCTCTCGATCTGCAGTCGAATGCTCTACCACTGAGCAATTCCCCCTTGTTCATAACCGTAATGTCTAATTATGTAATATAAAGGCAATGCTCCGTGCTGTTACATGATGAACCCGGGTTTGAACCAAAGACCTTTCGATCTGCAGTCGAATGCTCTACCACTGAGCTATTCCCCCTTATTCATAATCGTAATGTCTAATTACGTAAAATAAAGGCAATGATCCGTGCTGTTACAGGGGGCACTCGGGTTGGGTTTGGACCAGGTACCTCTCGATCTGCAGTCGAATGCTCTACCACTGAGCTATTCCCCCTTGTTCATAACCGTAATATCTAATTAACTAGAATAAAGGCAATGCTCCGTGCTGTTACAGGAAGAACTCTGGTTTGAACCAAAGAGCTCTCGATCTGCAGTCGAATGCTCTACCACTGAGCTATTCCTCCTTGTTCATAACCGTAATGTCAAATTAACTAAAATAATGGCAATGATCCGTGCTTTTACAGGGGGAACTCGGGTTTGAACGAAGGACCTCTCAATCTGCAGTCGAATGCTCTACCACTGAGCTATTCCCCCTTGTTCATAACCGTAATGTCTAATTATGTAAAATAAAGGCAATGCTCCGTGCTGTCACAGGATGAACTCTGGTTTGAACCAAGGACCTCTCGATCTGCAGTCGAATGCTCTACCACTGAGCTATACCCCCTTGTTCATAACCGTAATGTATAATTAACTAAAATAAAGGCAATGATCCGTGCTGTAACAGGGGGAACTCGGGTTTGAACCAAGGACCTCTCGATCTGCAGTCGAATGCTCTTCCACTGAGCTTTTCTCCCTTGTTCATTATCGTAATATCTAATTAACTAAAATAAACGCAATGATCCGTGCTGTTACAGGGGGAATCGGGTTTGAACCAAAGAGCTCTCGATCTGCAGTCGAATGCTCTTCCACTGGGCTTTTCCCCCTTGTTCATTATCGTAATGTCTAATTAACTAAAATAAAGGCAATGATCCGTGCTTTTACAGGGGGAACTCGGGTTTGAACCAAGGACCTTTCGATCTGCAGTCGAATGCTCTACCACTGAGCTATTCCCCTTGTTCATAATCGTAATGTCTAATTACGTAAAATAAAGGCAATGCTCCGTGCTGTTACAGGGGGCACTCGGGTTGGGTTTGGACCAGGTACCTCTCGATCTGCAGTCGAATGCTCTTCCACTGGGTTTTTCCCCCTTGTTCATTATCGTAATATCTAATTAACTAAAATAAACGCAATGATCCGTGCTGTTACAGGGGGAACTCGGGTTTGAACCAAAGAACTCTCGATCTGCAGTCGAATGCTCTACCACTGAGCTATTCCTCCTTGTTCATAACCGTAATGTCTAATTAACTAAAATAAAGGCAATGATCCGTGCTTTTACAGGGGGAACTCGGGTTTGAACCAAGGACCTTTCGATCTGCAGTCGAATGCTCTACCACTGAGCTATTCCCCCTTGTTCATAATTGTAATGTCTAATTATGTAATATAAAGGCAATGCTCCGTGCTGTTACATGATGAACTCGGGTTTGAACCAAGGACCTTTCGATCTGCAGTCGAATGCTCTACCACTGAGCTATTCCCCTTGTTCATAATCGTAATGTCTAATTACGTAAAATAAAGGCAATGCTCCGTGCTGTTACAGGGGGCACTCGGGCTGGGTTTGGACCAGGTACCTCTCGATCTGCAGTCGAATGCTCTACCACTGAGCTATTCCCCCTTGTTCATAACCGTAATGTCTAATTAACTAAATTAAAGGCAATGCTCCGTGCTGTTACAGGAAGAACTCTGGTTTGAACCAAAGAGCTCTCGATCTGCAGTCGAATGCTCTACCACTGAGCTATTCCTCGTTGTTCATAACCGTAATGTCTAATTAACTAAAATAATGGCAATGATCCGTGCTTTTACAGGGGGAACTCGGGTTTGAACAAAGGACCTCTCGATCTGCAGTCGAATGCTCTACCACTGAGCTATTCCCCCTTGTTCATAACCGTAATGTCTAATTATGTAAAATAAAGGCAATGCTCCGTGCTGTCACATGATGAACTCTGGTTTGAACCAAGGACCTCTCGATCTGCAGTCGAATGCTCTACCACTGAGCTATTCCCCCTTGTTCATAACCGTAATGTCTAATTAACTAAAATAAAGGCAATGATCCGTGCTGTAACAGGGGGAACTCGGGTTTGAACCAAGGACCTCTCGATCTGCAGTCGAATGCACTTCCACTGAGCTTTTCCCCCTTGTTCATTATCGTAATATCTAATTAACTAAAATAAACGCAATGATCCGTGCTGTTACAGGGGGAACTCGGGTTTGAACCAAAGAGCTCTCGATCTGCAGTCGAATGCTCTACCACTGAGCTATTCCTCCTTGTTCATAACCGTAATGTCTAATTAACTAAAATAATGGCAATGATCCGTGCTTTTACAGGGGGAACTCGGGTTTGAACCAAGGACCTTTCGATCTGCAGTCGAATGCTCTACCACTGTGCTATTCCCCCTTGTTCATAATCGTAATGTCTAATTACGTAAAATAAAGGCAATGCTCCGTGCTGTTACAGGGGGCACTCGGGTTGGGTTTGGACCAGGTACCTCTCGATCTGCAGTCGAATGCTCTTCCACTGAGCTTTTCCCCCTTGTTCATTATCGTAATATCTAATTAACTAAAATAAACGCAATGATCCGTGCTGTTACACGGGGAAATCGGGTTTGAACCAAGGACCTCTCGATCTGCAGTCGAATGCTCTACCACTGAGCAATTCCCCCTTGTTCATAACCGTAATGTCTAATTATGTAATATAAAGGCAATACTCCGTGCTGTTACATGATGAACTCGGGTTTGAACCAAGGACCTTTCGATCTGCAGTCGAATGCTCTACCACTGAGCTATTCCCCCTTGTTCATAATCGTAATGTCTAATTACGTAAAATAAAGGCAATGATCCGTGCTGTTACAGGGGGCACTCGGGTTGGGTTTGGACCAGGTACCTCTCGATCTGCAGTCGAATGCTCTACCACTGAGCTATTCCCCCTTGTTCATAACCGTAATGTCTAATTAACTAAAATAAAGGCAATGCTCCGTGCTGTTACAGAAAGAACTCTGGTTTGAAACAAAGAGCTCTCGATCTGCAGTCGAATGCTCTACCACTGAGCTATTCCTCCTTGTTCATAACCGTAATGTATAATTAACTAAAATAAAGGCAATGATCCGTGCTGTAACAGGGGGAACTCGGGTTTGAACCAAGGACCTCTCGATCTGCAGTCGAATGCTCTTCCACTGGGCTTTTCCCCCTTGTTCATTATCGTAATATCTAATTAACTAAAATAAAGGCAATGATCCGTGCTGTAACAGGGGGAACTCGGGTTTGAACCAAAGAACTCTCGATCTGCAGTCGAATGCTCTACCACTGAGCTATTCCTCCTTGTTCATAACCGTAATGTCTAATTAACTAAAATAAAGGCAATGATCCGTGCTTTTACAGGGGGAACTCGGGTTTGAACCAAGGACCTCTCGATCTGCAGTCGAATGCTCTTCCACTGGGCTTTTCCCCCTTGTTCATTATCGTAATATCTAATTAACTAAAATAAACGCAATGATCCGTGCTTTTACAGGGGAACTCGGGTTTGAACCAAGGACCTTTCGATCTGCAGTCGAATGCTCTACCACTGTGCTATTCCCCCTTGTTCATAATCGTAATGTCTAATTACGTAAAATAAAGGCAATGCTCCGTGCTGTTACAGGGGGCACTCGGGTTGGGTTTGGACTAGGTACCTCTCGATCTGCAGTCGAATGCTCTTCCACTGAGCTTTTCCCCCTTGTTCATTATCGTAATATCTAATTAACTAAAATAAACGCAATGATCCGTGCTGTTACACGGGGAACTCGGGTTTGTACCAAAGAACTCTCGATCTGCAGTCGAATGCTCTACCACTGAGCTATTCCTACTTGTTCATAACCGTAATGTCTAATTAACTAAAATAAAGGCAATGATCCGTGCTTTTACAGGGGAACTCGGGTTTGAACCAAGGACCTTTCGATCTGCAGTCGAATGCTCTACCACTGAGCTATTCCCCCTTGTTCATAATTGTAATGTCTAATTACGTAAAATAAAGGCAATGCTCCGTACTGTTACACGGGGCACTCGGGTTGGGTTTGGACCAGGTACCTCTCGATCTGCAGTCGAATGCTCTACCACTGAGCTATTCCCCCTTGTTCATAACCGTAATGTCTAATTATGTAAAATAAAGGCAATGCTCCGTGCTGTCACAGGATGAACTCTGGTTTGAACCAGAGAGCTCTCGATCTGCAGTCGAATGCTCTACCACTGAGCTATTCCTCCTTGTTCATAACCGTAATGTCTAATTAACTAAAATAAAGGCAATGATCCGTGCTTTTACAGGGGGAACTCGGGTTTGAACCAAGGAGCTCTCGATCTGCAGTCGAATGCTATTCCCCCTTGTTCATAACCGTAATGTCTAATTATGTAAAATAAAGGCAATGCTCCGTGCTGTCACAGGATGAACTCTGGTTTGAACCAAGGACCTCTAGATCTGCAGTCGAATGCTCTTCCACTGAGCTTTTCCCCCTTGTTCATTAACGTAATATCTAATTAACTAAAATAAACGCAATGATCCGTGCTGTTACAGGGGGAACTCGGGTTTGAACCAAAGACCTCTCGATCTGCAGTCGAATGCTCTACCACTGAGCTATTCCTCCTTGTTCATAACCGTAATGTCTAATTACGTAAAATAAAGGCAATGATCCGTGCTGTTACAGGGGGCACTCGGGTTGGGTTTGGACCAGGTACCTCTCGATCTGCAGTCGAATGCTCTACCACTGAGCTATTCCCCCTTGTTCATAACCGTAATGTCTAATTAACTAAAATAAAGGCAATGCTCCGTGCTGTTACAGAAAGAACTCTGGTTTGAACCAAAGAGCTCTCGATCTGCAGTCGAATGCTCTACCACTGAGCTATTCCTCCTTGTTCATAACCGTAATGTCTAATTAACTAAAATAATGGCAATGATCCGTGCTTTTACAGGGGGAACTCGGGTTTGAACCAAGGACCTCTCGATCTGCAGTCTAATGCTCTACCACTGAGCTATTCCCCCTTGTTCATAACCGTAATGTCTAATTATGTAAAATAAAGGCAATGCTCCGTGCTGTCACAGGATGAACTCTGGTTTGAACCAAGGACCTCTCGATCTGCAGTCGAATTCTCTACCACTGAGCTATAACCCGTTGTTCATAACCGTAATGTATAATTAACTAAAATAAAGGCAATGATCCGTGCTGTAACAGGGGGAACTCGGGTTTGAACCAAGGACCTCTCGATCTGCAGTCGAATGCTCTTCCACTGGGCTTTTCCCCCTTGTTCATTATCGTAATATCTAATTAACTAAAATAAAGGCAATGATCCGTGCTGTTACAGGGGGCACTCGGGTTGGGTTTGGACCAGGTACCTCTCGATCTGCAGTCGAATGCTCTGCCACTGAGCTATTCCCCCTTGTTCATAACCGTAATGTATAATTAACTAAAATAAAGGCAATGATCCGTGCTGTAACAGGGGGAACTCGGGTTTGAACCAAGGACCTCTCGATCTGCAGTCGAATGCTCTTCCACTGAGCTTTTCCCCCTTGTTCATTATCGTAATATCTAATTAACTAAAATAAACGCAATGATCCGTGCTGTTACAGGGGGAACTCGGGTTTGAACCAAAGAACTCCCGATCTGCAGTCGAATGCTCTACCACTGAGCTATTCCTCCTTGTTCATAACCGTAATGTCTAATTAACTAAAATAAAGGCAATGATCCGTGCTTTTACAGGGGGAACTCGGGTTTGGACCAGGTACCTCTCGATCTGCAGTCGAATGCTCTGCCACTGAGCTATTCCCCCTTGTTCATAACCGTAATGTATAATTAACTAAAATAAAGGCAATGATCCGTGCTGTAACAGGGGGAACTCGGGTTTGAACCAAGGACCTCTCGATCTGCAGTCGAATGCTCTTCCACTGAGCTTTTCCCCCTTGTTCATTATCGTAATATCTAATTAACTAAAATAAACGCAATGATCCGTGCTGTTACAGGGGGAACTCGGGTTTGAACCAAGGACCTCTCGATCTGCAGTCGAATGCTCTTCCACTGGGCTTTTCCCCCTTGTTCATTATCGTAATATCTAATTAACTAAAATAAACGCAATGATCCGTGCTTTTACAGGGGAACTCGGGTTTGAACCAAGGACCTTTCGATCTGCAGTCGAATGCTCTACCACTGTGCTATTCCCCCTTGTTCATAATCGTAATGTCTAATTACGTAAAATAAAGGCAATGCTCCGTGCTGTTACAGGGGGCACTCGGGTTGGGTTTGGACTAGGTACCTCTCGATCTGCAGTCGAATGCTCTTCCACTGAGCTTTTCCCCCTTGTTCATTATCGTAATATCTAATTAACTAAAATAAACGCAATGATCCGTGCTGTTACACGGGGAACTCGGGTTTGTACCAAAGAACTCTCGATCTGCAGTCGAATGCTCTACCACTGAGCTATTCCTACTTGTTCATAACCGTAATGTCTAATTAACTAAAATAAAGGCAATGATCCGTGCTTTTACAGGGGAACTCGGGTTTGAACCAAGGACCTTTCGATCTGCAGTCGAATGCTCTACCACTGAGCTATTCCCCCTTGTTCATAATTGTAATGTCTAATTACGTAAAATAAAGGCAATGCTCCGTACTGTTACACGGGGCACTCGGGTTGGGTTTGGACCAGGTACCTCTCGATCTGCAGTCGAATGCTCTACCACTGAGCTATTCCCCCTTGTTCATAACCGTAATGTCTAATTATGTAAAATAAAGGCAATGCTCCGTGCTGTCACAGGATGAACTCTGGTTTGAACCAGAGAGCTCTCGATCTGCAGTCGAATGCTCTACCACTGAGCTATTCCTCCTTGTTCATAACCGTAATGTCTAATTAACTAAAATAAAGGCAATGATCCGTGCTTTTACAGGGGGAACTCGGGTTTGAACCAAGGAGCTCTCGATCTGCAGTCGAATGCTATTCCCCCTTGTTCATAACCGTAATGTCTAATTATGTAAAATAAAGGCAATGCTCCGTGCTGTCACAGGATGAACTCTGGTTTGAACCAAGGACCTCTAGATCTGCAGTCGAATGCTCTTCCACTGAGCTTTTCCCCCTTGTTCATTAACGTAATATCTAATTAACTAAAATAAACGCAATGATCCGTGCTGTTACAGGGGGAACTCGGGTTTGAACCAAAGACCTCTCGATCTGCAGTCGAATGCTCTACCACTGAGCTATTCCTCCTTGTTCATAACCGTAATGTCTAATTACGTAAAATAAAGGCAATGATCCGTGCTGTTACAGGGGGCACTCGGGTTGGGTTTGGACCAGGTACCTCTCGATCTGCAGTCGAATGCTCTACCACTGAGCTATTCCCCCTTGTTCATAACCGTAATGTCTAATTAACTAAAATAAAGGCAATGCTCCGTGCTGTTACAGAAAGAACTCTGGTTTGAACCAAAGAGCTCTCGATCTGCAGTCGAATGCTCTACCACTGAGCTATTCCTCCTTGTTCATAACCGTAATGTCTAATTAACTAAAATAATGGCAATGATCCGTGCTTTTACAGGGGGAACTCGGGTTTGAACCAAGGACCTCTCGATCTGCAGTCGAATGCTCTACCACTGAGCTATTCCCCCTTGTTCATAACCGTAATGTCTAATTATGTAAAATAAAGGCAATGCTCCGTGCTGTCACAGGATGAACTCTGGTTTGAACCAAGGACCTCTCGATCTGCAGTCGAATTCTCTACCACTGAGCTATAACCCGTTGTTCATAACCGTAATGTATAATTAACTAAAATAAAGGCAATGATCCGTGCTGTAACAGGGGGAACTCGGGTTTGAACCAAGGACCTCTCGATCTGCAGTCGAATGCTCTTCCACTGGGCTTTTCCCCCTTGTTCATTATCGTAATATCTAATTAACTAAAATAAAGGCAATGATCCGTGCTGTTACAGGGGGCACTCGGGTTGGGTTTGGACCAGGTACCTCTCGATCTGCAGTCGAATGCTCTGCCACTGAGCTATTCCCCCTTGTTCATAACCGTAATGTATAATTAACTAAAATAAAGGCAATGATCCGTGCTGTAACAGGGGGAACTCGGGTTTGAACCAAGGACCTCTCGATCTGCAGTCGAATGCTCTTCCACTGAGCTTTTCCCCCTTGTTCATTATCGTAATATCTAATTAACTAAAATAAACGCAATGATCCGTGCTGTTACAGGGGGAACTCGGGTTTGAACCAAAGAACTCTCGATCTGCAGTCGAATGCTCTACCACTGAGCTATTCCTCCTTGTTCATAACCGTAATGTCTAATTAACTAAAATAAAGGCAATGATCCGTGCTTTTACAGGGGGAACTCGGGTTTGGACCAGGTACCTCTCGATCTGCAGTCGAATGCTCTGCCACTGAGCTATTCCCCCTTGTTCATAACCGTAATGTATAATTAACTAAAATAAAGGCAATGATCCGTGCTGTAACAGGGGGAACTCGGGTTTGAACCAAGGACCTCTCGATCTGCAGTCGAATGCTCTTCCACTGAGCTTTTCCCCCTTGTTCATTATCGTAATATCTAATTAACTAAAATAAACGCAATGATCCGTGCTGTTACAGGGGGAACTCGGGTTTGAACCAAAGAACTCTCGATCTGCAGTCGAATGCTCTACCACTGAGCTATTCCTCCTTGTTCATAACCGTAATGTCTAATTAACTAAAATAAAGGCAATGATCCGTGCTTTTACAGGGGGAACTCGGGTTTGAACCAAGGACCTCTCGATCTGCAGTCGAATGCTCTTCCACTGGGCTTTTCCCCCTTGTTCATTATCGTAATATCTAATTAACTAAAATAAACGCAATGATCCGTGCTGTTACAGGGGGAACTCGGGTTTGAACCAAAGAGCTCTCGATCTGCAGTCGAATGCTCTACCACTGAGCTATTCCTCCTTGTTCATAACCGTAATGTCTAATTAACTAAAATAAAGGCAATGATCCGTGCTTTTACAGGGGGAACTCGGGTTTGAACCAAGGACCTTTCGATCTGCAGTCGAATGCTCTACCACTGAGCTGTTCCCCCTTGTTCATAATCGTAATGTCTAATTACGTAAAATAAAGGCAATGCTCCGTGCTGTTACAGGGGGCACTCGGGTTGGGTTTGGACCAGGTACCTCTCGATCTGCAGTCGAATGCTCTGCCACTGAGCTATTCCCCCTTGTTCATAACCGTAATGTATAATTAACTAAAATAAAGGCAATGATCCGTGCTGTAACAGGGGGAACTCGGGTTTGAACCAAGGACCTCTCGATCTGCAGTCGAATGCTCTTCCACTGAGCTTTTCCCCCTTGTTCATTATCGTAATATCTAATTAACTAAAATAAAGGCAATGCTCCGTACTGTTACAGGGGGCACTCGGGTTGGGTTTGGACCAGGTACCTCTCGATCTGCAGTCGAATGCTCTACCACTAAGCTATTCCCCCTTGTTCATAACCGTAATGTCTAATTATGTAAAATAAAGGCAATGCTTCGTGCTGTCACAGGATGAACTCTGGTTTGAACCAACGACCTCTCGATCTGCAGTCGAAAGCTCTACCACTGAGCTATTCCCCCTTGTTCATAACCGTAATGTCTAATTAACGAAAATAAAGGCAATGATCCGTGCTGTAACAGGGGGAACTCGGGTTTGAACCAAGGACCTCTCGATCTGCAGTCGAATGCTCTTCCACTGAGCTTTTCCCCCTTGTTCATTATCGTAATATCTAATTAACTAAAATAAACGCAACGATCCGTGCTGTTACAGGGGGAACTCGGGTTTGAACCAAAGAGCTCTCGATCTGCAGTCGAATGCTCTACAACTGAGCTATTCCCCCTTGTTCATTATCGTAATATCTAATTAACTAAAATAAAGGCAATGATCCGTGCTGTTACAGAAAGAACTCTGGTTTGAACCAAGGACCTTTCGATCTGCAGTCGAATGCTCTACCCCTGAGCTGTTCCCCCTTGTTCATAATCGTAATGTCTAATTACGTAAAATAAAGGCAATGCTCCGTGCTGTTACAGGGGGCACTCGGGTTGGGTTTGGACCAGGTACCTCTCGATCTGCAGTCGAATGCTCTGCCACTGAGCTATTCCCCCTTGTTCATAACCGTAATGTATAATTAACTAAAATAAAGGCAATGATCCGTGCTGTAACAGGGGGAACTCGGGTTTGAACCAAGGACCTCTCGATCTGCAGTCGAATGCTCTTCCACTGGGCTTTTCCCCCTTGTTCATTATCGTAATATCTAATTAACTAAAATAAACGCAATGATCCGTGCTGTTACAGGGGGAACTCGGGTTTGAACCAAAGAGCTCTCGATCTGCAGTCGAATGCTCTACCACTGAGCTATTCGTCCTTGTTCATAACCGTAATGTCTAATTAACTAAAATAAAGGCAATGATCCGTGCTTTTACAGGGGGAACTCGGGTTTGAACCAAGGACCTTTCGATCTGCAGTCGAATGCTCTACCACTGAGCTGTTCCCCCTTGTTCATAATCGTAATGTCTAATTACGTAAAATAAAGGCAATGCTCCGTGCTGTTACAGGGGGCACTCGGGTTGGGTTTGGACCAGGTACCTCTCGATCTGCAGTCGAATGCTCTGCCACTGAGCTATTCCCCCTTGTTCATAACCGTAATGTATAATTAACTAAAATAAAGGCAATGATCCGTGCTGTAACAGGGGGAACTCGGGTTTGAACCAAGGACCTCTCGATCTGCAGTCGAATGCTCTTCCACTGAGCTTTTCCCCCTTGTTCATTATCGTAATATCTAATTAACTAAAATAAAGGCAATGCTCCGTACTGTTACAGGGGGCACTCGGGTTGGGTTTGGACCAGGTACCTCTCGATCTGCAGTCGAATGCTCTACCACTGAGCTATTCCCCCTTGTTCATAACCGTAATGTCTAATTATGTAAAATAAAGGCAATGCTTCGTGCTGTCACAGGATGAACTCTGGTTTGAACCAACGACCTCTCGATCTGCAGTCGAAAGCTCTACCACTGAGCTATTCCCCCTTGTTCATAACCGTAATGTCTAATTAACGAAAATAAAGGCAATGATCCGTGCTGTAACAGGGGGAACTCGGGTTTGAACCAAGGACCTCTCGATCTGCAGTCGAATGCTCTCCCACTGAGCTTTTCCCCCTTGTTCATTATCGTAATATCTAATTAACTAAAATAAACGCAACGATCCGTGCTGTTACAGGGGGAACTCGGGTTTGAACCATGAGCTCTCGATCTGCAGTCGAATGCTCTACCACTGAGCTATTCCCCCTTGTTCATTATCGTAATATCTAATTAACTAAAATAAAGGCAATGATCCGTGCTGTTACAGAAAGAACTCTGGTTTGAACCAAGGACCTTTCGATCTGCAGTCGAATGCTCTACCACTGAGCTGTTCCCCCTTGTTCATAATCGTAATGTCTAATTACGTAAAATAAAGGCAATGCTCCGTGCTGTTACAGGGGGCACTCGGGTTGGGTTTGGACCAGGTACCTCTCGATCTGCAGTCGAATGCTCTGCCACTGAGCTATTCCCCCTTGTTCATAACCGTAATGTATAATTAACTAAAATAAAGGCAATGATCCGTGCTGTAACAGGGGGAACTCGGGTTTGAACCAAGGACCTCTCGATCTGCAGTCGAATGCTCTTGCACTGAGCTTTTCCCCCTTGTTCATTATCGTAATATCTAATTAACTAAAATAAACGCAATGATCCGTGCTGTTACAGGGGGAACTCGGGTTTGAACCAAAGAACTCTCGATCTGCAGTCGAATGCTCTACCACTGAGCTATTCCTCCTTGTTCATAACCGTAATGTCTAATTAACTAAAATAAAGGCAATGATCCGTGCTTTTACAGGGGGAACTCGGGTTTGAACCAAGGACCTCTCGATCTGCAGTCGAATGCTCTTCCACTGGGCTTTTCCCCCTTGTTCATTATCGTAATATCTAATTAACTAAAATAAACGCAATGATCCGTGCTGTTACAGGGGGAACTCGGGTTTGAACCAAAGAGCTCTCGATCTGCAGTCGAATGCTCTACCACTGAGCTATTCCTCCTTGTTCATAACCGTAATGTCTAATTAACTAAAATAAAGGCAATGATCCGTGCTTTTACAGGGGGAACTCGGGTTTGAACCAAGGACCTTTCGATCTGCAGTCGAATGCTCTACCACTGAGCTGTTCCCCCTTGTTCATAATCGTAATGTCTAATTACGTAAAATAAAGGCAATGCTCCGTGCTGTTACAGGGGGCACTCGGGTTGGGTTTGGACCAGGTACCTCTCGATCTGCAGTCGAATGCTCTGCCACTGAGCTATTCCCCCTTGTTCATAACCGTAATGTATAATTAACTAAAATAAAGGCAATGATCCGTGCTGTAACAGGGGGAACTCGGGTTTGAACCAAGGACCTCTCGATCTGCAGTCGAATGCTCTTCCACTGAGCTTTTCCCCCTTGTTCATTATCGTAATATCTAATTAACTAAAATAAAGGCAATGCTCCGTACTGTTACAGGGGGCACTCGGGTTGGGTTTGGACCAGGTACCTCTCGATCTGCAGTCGAATGCTCTTCCACTGAGCTTTTCCCCCTTGTTCATTATCGTAATATCTAATTAACTAAAATAAACGCAACGATCCGTGCTGTTACAGGGGGAACTCGGGTTTGAACCAAAGAGCTCCCGATCTGCAGTCGAATGCTCTACCACTGAGCTATTCCCCCTTGTTCATTATCGTAATATCTAATTAACTAAAATAAAGGCAATGATCCGTGCTGTTACAGAAAGAACTCTGGTTTGAACCAAGGACCTTTCGATCTGCAGTCGAATGCTCTACCACTGAGCTATTCCCCCTTGTTCATAACCGTAATGTCTAATTAACGAAAATAAAGGCAATGATCCGTGCTGTAACAGGGGGAACTCGGGTTTGAACCAAGGACCTCTCGATCTGCAGTCGAATGCTCTCCCACTGAGCTTTTCCCCCTTGTTCATTATCGTAATATCTAATTAACTAAAATAAACGCAACGATCCGTGCTGTTACAGGGGGAACTCGGGTTTGAACCATGAGCTCTCGATCTGCAGTCGAATGCTCTACCACTGAGCTATTCCCCCTTGTTCATTATCGTAATATCTAATTAACTAAAATAAAGGCAATGATCCGTGCTGTTACAGAAAGAACTCTGGTTTGAACCAAGGACCTTTCGATCTGCAGTCGAATGCTCTACCACTGAGCTGTTCCCCCTTGTTCATAATCGTAATGTCTAATTACGTAAAATAAAGGCAATGCTCCGTGCTGTTACAGGGGGCACTCGGGTTGGGTTTGGACCAGGTACCTCTCGATCTGCAGTCGAATGCTCTGCCACTGAGCTATTCCCCCTTGTTCATAACCGTAATGTATAATTAACTAAAATAAAGGCAATGATCCGTGCTGTAACAGGGGGAACTCGGGTTTGAACCAAGGACCTCTCGATCTGCAGTCGAATGCTCTTGCACTGAGCTTTTCCCCCTTGTTCATTATCGTAATATCTAATTAACTAAAATAAACGCAATGATCCGTGCTGTTACAGGGGGAACTCGGGTTTGAACCAAAGAACTCTCGATCTGCAGTCGAATGCTCTACCACTGAGCTATTCCTCCTTGTTCATAACCGTAATGTCTAATTAACTAAAATAAAGGCAATGATCCGTGCTTTTACAGGGGGAACTCGGGTTTGAACCAAGGACCTCTCGATCTGCAGTCGAATGCTCTTCCACTGGGCTTTTCCCCCTTGTTCATTATCGTAATATCTAATTAACTAAAATAAACGCAATGATCCGTGCTGTTACAGGGGGAACTCGGGTTTGAACCAAAGAGCTCTCGATCTGCAGTCGAATGCTCTACCACTGAGCTATTCCTCCTTGTTCATAACCGTAATGTCTAATTAACTAAAATAAAGGCAATGATCCGTGCTTTTACAGGGGGAACTCGGGTTTGAACCAAGGACCTTTCGATCTGCAGTCGAATGCTCTACCACTGAGCTGTTCCCCCTTGTTCATAATCGTAATGTCTAATTACGTAAAATAAAGGCAATGCTCCGTGCTGTTACAGGGGGCACTCGGGTTGGGTTTGGACCAGGTACCTCTCGATCTGCAGTCGAATGCTCTGCCACTGAGCTATTCCCCCTTGTTCATAACCGTAATGTATAATTAACTAAAATAAAGGCAATGATCCGTGCTGTAACAGGGGGAACTCGGGTTTGAACCAAGGACCTCTCGATCTGCAGTCGAATGCTCTTCCACTGAGCTTTTCCCCCTTGTTCATTATCGTAATATCTAATTAACTAAAATAAAGGCAATGCTCCGTACTGTTACAGGGGGCACTCGGGTTGGGTTTGGACCAGGTACCTCTCGATCTGCAGTCGAATGCTCTTCCACTGAGCTTTTCCCCCTTGTTCATTATCGTAATATCTAATTAACTAAAATAAACGCAACGATCCGTGCTGTTACAGGGGGAACTCGGGTTTGAACCAAAGAGCTCTCGATCTGCAGTCGAATGCTCTACCACTGAGCTATTCCCCCTTGTTCATTATCGTAATATCTAATTAACTAAAATAAAGGCAATGATCCGTGCTGTTACAGAAAGAACTCTGGTTTGAACCAAGGACCTTTCGATCTGCAGTCGAATGCTCTACCACTGAGCTGTTCCCCCTTGTTCATAATCGTAATGTCTAATTACGTAAAATAAAGGCAATGCTCCGTGCTGTTACAGGGGGCACTCGGGTTGGGTTTGGACCAGGTACCTCTCGATCTGCAGTCGAATGCTCTGCCACTGAGCTATTCCCCCTTGTTCATAACCGTAATGTATAATTAACAAAAATAAAGGCAATGATCCGTGCTGTAACAGGGGGAACTCGGGTTTGAACCAAGGACCTCTCGATCTGCAGTCGAATGCTCTTCCACTGAGCTTTTCCCCCTTGTTCATTGTCGTAATATCTAATTAACTAAAATAAACGCAATGATCCGTGCTGTTACAGGGGGAACTCGGGTTTGAACCAAAGAACTCTCGATCTGCAGTCGAATGCTCTACCACTGAGCTATTCCTCCTTGTTCATAACCGTAATGTCTAATTAACTAAAATAAAGGCAATGATCCGTGCTTTTACAGGGGGAACTCGGGTTTGAACCAAGGACCTCTCGATCTGCAGTCGAATGCTCTTCCACTGGGCTCTTCCCCCTTGTTCATTATCGTAATATCTAATTAACTAAAATAAACGCAATGATCCGTGCTGTTACAGGGGGAACTCGGGTTTGAACCAAAGAGCTCTCGATCTGCAGTCGAATGCTCTACCACTGAGCTATTCATCCTTGTTCATAACCGTAATGTCTAATTAACTAAAATAAAGGCAATGATCCGTGCTTTTACAGGGGGAACTCGGGTTTGAACCAAGGACCTTTCGATCTGCAGTCGAATGCTCTACCACTGAGCTGTTCCCCCTTGTTCATAATCGTAATGTCTAATTACGTAAAATAAAGGCAATGCTCCGTGCTGTTACAGGGGGCACTCGGGTTGGGTTTGGACCAGGTACCTCTCGATCTGCAGTCGAATGCTCTGCCACTGAGCTATTCCCCTTGTTCATAACCGTAATGTATAATTAACTAAAATAAAGGCAATGATCCGTGCTGTAACAGGGGGAACTCGGGTTTGAACCAAGGACCTCTCGATCTGCAGTCGAATGCTCTTCCACTGAGCTTTTCCCCCTTGTTCATTATCGTAATATCTAATTAACTAAAATAAACGCAATGATCCGTGCTGTTACAGGGGGAACTCGGGTTTGAACCAAAGAACTCTCGATCTGCAGTCGAATGCTCTACCACTGAGCTATTCCTCCTTGTTCATAACCGTAATGTCTAATTAACTAAAATAAAGGCAATGATCCGTGCTTTTACAGGGGGAACTCGGGTTTGAACCAAGGACCTCTCGATCTGCAGTCGAATGCTCTTCCACTGGGCTTTTCCCCCTTGTTCATTATCGTAATATCTAATTAACTAAAATAAACGCAATGATCCGTGCTGTTACAGGGGTCTCGGGTTTGAACCAAAGAGCTCTCGATCTGCAGTCGAATGCTCTACCACTGAGCTATTCCTCCTTGTTCATAACCGTAATGTCTAATTAACTAAAATAAAGGCAATGATCCGTGCTTTTACAGGGGGAACTCGGGTTTGAACCAAGGACCTTTCGATCTGCAGTCGAATGCTCTACCACTGAGCTGTTCCCCCTTGTTCATAATCGTAATGTCTAATTACGTAAAATAAAGGCAATGCTCCGTGCTGTTACAGGGGGCACTCGGGTTGGGTTTGGACCAGGTACCTCTCGATCTGCAGTCGAATGCTCTGCCACTGAGCTATTCCCCCTTGTTCATAACCGTAATGTATAATTAACTAAATTAAAGGCAATGATCCGTGCTGTAACAGGGGAAACTCGGGTTTGAACCAAGGACCTCTCGATCTGCAGTCGAATGCTCTTCCACTGAGCTTTTCCCCCTTGTTCATTATCGTAATATCTAATTAACTAAAATAAAGGCAATGCTCCGTACTGTTACAGGGGGCACTCGGGTTGGGTTTGGACCAGGTACCTCTCGATCTGCAGTCGAATGCTCTACCACTGAGCTATTCCCCCTTGTTCATAACCGTAATGTCTAATTATGTAAAATAAATGCAATGCTTCGTGCTGTCACAGGATGAACTCTGGTTTGAACCAACGACCTCTCGATCTGCAGTCGAAAGCTCTACCACTGAGCTATTCCCCCTTGTTCATAACCGTAATGTCTAATTAACGAAAATAAAGGCAATGATCCGTGCTGTAACAGGGGGAACTCGGGTTTGAACCAAGGACCTCTCGATCTGCAGTCGAATGCTCTTCCACTGAGCTTTTCCCCCTTGTTCATTATCGTAATATCTAATTAACTAAAATAAAGGCAATGCTCCGTACTGTTACAGGGGGCACTCGGGTTGGGTTTGGACCAGGTACCTCTCGATCTGCAGTCGAATGCTCTTCCACTGAGCTTTTCCCCCTTGTTCATTATCGTAATATCTAATTAACTAAAATAAACGCAACGATCCGTGCTGTTACAGGGGGAACTCGGGTTTGAACCAAGGACCTCTCGATCTGCAGTCGAATGCTCTCCCACTGAGCTTTTCCCCCCTTGTTCATTACCGTAATATCTAATTAACTAAAATAAAGGCAATGATCCTTGCTGTTACAGGGGGAAATCGGGTTTGAACCAAGGACCTCTCGATCTGCAGTTGAATGCTCTACCACTGGGCAATTCCCCCTTGTTCATAACCGTAATGTCTAATTATGTAATATAAAGGCAATGATCCGTGCTGTAACAGGGGGAACTCGGGTTTGAACCTAGGACCTCTCGATTTGCAGTCGAATGCTCTACCACTGAGGTATTCCCTCTTGACTATTATGACTAATTAACTAAAATAAACGAAATGATCAGTGCTGTCACAAGGGAACTCAGTTTGAACCAAGGACCTCTCGATCTGCAGTGGAATGCTCCTCCACTGAGCTTTAACCTGTAGACGGGCTGAATGGTCTTTCGGGTTCGATTTGTTGCCATCATTTTAAATGGCGGCCAAAAACTTAAAACCCTTCTTTATCGAATAATGTCCGAATGAAAATAAGCAAGAAATGTCCCGACGGGCTGACGGGCAACGCCGAGTGCCTTCGCTCCTTACAAAAATGGAGAAAGAATTAAGAAATATGGGGGAAAACCTCAAAAAAATTGAGGAAACAATAAGTTTCCAAGGATGCCAGGTGTCCCAGGTAACTATAAATTTTAACGTTGGAGGCCGCCGGAACAATGGCACTGAGGAAAGAAACATTTGTACAAGTGGCAAAAAAATGGGGAATTTCCCGGAAAAAAAATTGCTTTAACCTGTAGACGGGCTGAATGGTCTTTCGGGTTCGATTTGTTGCCATCTTTTTAAATGGCGGCCAAAAACTTAAAACCCTTCTTTATGGAATAATGTCCGCATGAAAAGTAGCAAGAAATGTCCCGACGGGCTGACGGGCAACGCCGAGTGCCTTCGCTCCTAGGGTGCTACAAAAATATCAGTCATCAATAAAATCTACCCATTCTTTATATCATTTTGATGGAAGTTCTTATTACACGCGAGCGACGCTGAGGGTAACAGGTAGTTATGATATATGATTAGCAAAATATCTAGTTGCCTTTACGTTTTGTCACGTGATTATAGGAGCGCGTGATTTTAAAATATTTCAAATCACGCGCGATTCAAAATTGCTAGGCCTAACTTCATTTTAAAAATTTTCGAGCAAAGTGAAAGTCATCAAAATTTTCCAGTAAAGGTAAGACCTTCAAGTTTTTATATGAGCGGAGCGGCTAAATGTGCGCCTGTTTTTGTTATTATCAAGTTAAGTCAACTGAATTAATTTCCCCCTTTTCCAAAATTGTATGCTTTACTTCAAAATAATTGCTAATTAGCTTGTTTATTGTCACCTTTTCCAAAATACTTGGGAAGTAATGACTTTAAATTTAAAAAAAAATAATTTTTCCTTTATTGATTTAGGCTTACAAAAATGGAGAAAGAATCAAGAAATATGGGGGAAAACCTCAAAAAAATTGAGGAAACAATAAGTTTCCAAGGATGCCAGGTGTCCCAGGTAACGATAAATTTTTACGTTAAGGCCGCCGGAACAATGGCACTGAGGAAAGAAACATTTGTACAAGTGGCAAAAAAATGGGGAATTTCCCGGAAAAAAAATTTCCTTTAACCTGTAGACGGGCTGAATGGTCTTTCGGGTTCGATTTGTTTCCATCTTTTTAAATGCCGGCCAAAAACTTAAAACCCTTCTTTATGGAATAATGTCCGCATGAAAAGTAGTAAGAAATGTCCCGTCGGGCAACGCCAGGTGCCTTCGCTCCTTACAAAAATGGAGAAAGAATTAAGAAATATGGGGGAAAACCTCAAAAAAATTGAGGAAACAATAAGTTTCCAACGATGCCAGGTGTCCCAGGTAACGATAAATGTTTACGTTGGAGGCCGCCGGAACAATGGCACTGAGGAAAGAAACATTTGTACAAGTGGCAAAAAAATGGGGAATTTCCCGGAAAAAAAATTTCCTTTAACCTGTGGACGGGCTGAATGGTCTTTCGGGTTCGATTTGTTGCCATCATTTTAAATGGCGGCCAAAAACTTAAAACCCTTCTATATGGAATAATGTCCGCATGAAAAGTAGCAAGAAATGTCCCGACGGGCTGACGGGCAACACCAGGTGCCTTCGCTCCTTACAAAAATGGAGAAAGAATTAAGAAATATGGGGGAAAACCTCAAAAAAATTGAGGAAACAATAAGTTTCCAAGGATGCCAGGTGTCCCAGGTAACGATAAATTTTTACGTTGGAGGCCGCCGGAACAATGGCACTGAGGAAAGAAACAATTGGACAAGTGGCAAAAAAATGGGGAATTTCCCGGAAAAAAAATTTCCTTTAACCTGTAGACGGGCTGAATGGTCTTTCGGGTTCGATTTGTTGCCATCTTTTTAAATGGCGGCCAAAAACTTAAAACCCTTCTTTATCGAATAATGTCCGAATGAAAATAAGCAAGAAATGTCCCGACGGGCTGACGGGCAACGCCGAGTGCCTTCGCTCCTTACAAAAATGGAGAAAGAATTAAGAAATATGGGGGAAATCCTCAAAAAAATTGAGGAAACAATAAGTTTCCAAGGATGCCAGGTGTCCCAGGTAACGATAAATGTTTACGTTGGAGGCCGCCGGAACAATGGCACTGAGGAAAGAAACATTTGTACAAGTGGCCAAAAAATGGGGAATTTCCCGGAAAAAAAAATTCCTTTAACCTGTAGACTGGCTGAATGGTCTTTCGGGTTCGATTTGTTGCCATCTTTTTAAATGGCGGCCAAAAACTTACAACCCTTCTTTATCGAATAATGTCCGCATGAAAATAAGCAAGAAATGTCCCGACGGGCTGACGGGCAACGCCGAGTGCCTTCGCTCCTAGGGTGCTACAAAAATATCAGTCATCAATAAAATCTACCCATTCTTTATATCATTTTGATGGAAGTTCTTATTACACGCGAGCGACGCTGAGGGTAACAGGTAGTTATGATATATGATTAGCAAAATATCTAGTTGCCTTTACGTTTTGTCACGTGATTATATGAGCGCGTGATTTTAAAATATTTCAAAACACGCGCGATTCAAAATTGCTAGGCCTAACTTCATTTTAAAAATTTTCGAGCAAAGTGAAAGTCATCAAAATTTTCCAGTAAAGGTAAGACCTTCAAGTTTTTATATGAGCGGAGCGGCTAAATGTGCGCCTGTTTTTGTTATTATCAAGTTAAGTCAACTGAATTAATTTCCCCCTTTTCCAAAATTGTATGCTTTACTTCAAAATAATTGCTAATTAGCTTGTTTATTGTCACCTTTTCCAAAATACTTGGGAAGTAATGACTTTAAATTTAAAAAAAAATAATTTTTCCTTTATTGATTTAGGCTTACAAAAATGGAGAAAGAATCAAGAAATATGGGGGAAAACCTCAAAAAAATTGAGGAAACAATAAGTTTCCAAGGATGCCAGGTGTCCCAGGTAACGATAAATTTTTACGTTGGAGGCCGCCGGAACAATGGCACTGAGGAAAGAAACATTTGTACAAGTGGAAAAAAAATGGGGAATTTCCCGAAAAAAAAATTTCCTTTAACCTGTAGACGGGCTGAATGGTCTTTCGGGTTCGATTTGTTGCCATCTTTTTAAATGGCGGCCAAAAACTTAAAACCCTTCTTTATGGAATAATGTCCGCATGGAAAGTAGCAAGAAATGTCCCGACGGGCTGACGGGCAACGCCGAGTGCCTTCGCTCCTTACAAAAATGGAGAAAGAATTAAGAAATATGGGGGAAAACCTCAAAAAAATTGAGGAAACAATAAGTTTCCAAGGAAGCCAGGTGTCAGTAGTGTAAAGCCGCACTTCGTACCTCCGTAGGTGTAGAATGTAGGTGTAGAATGTAGGTGTAGAGTGTAGGTGTAGAATTTCAAGGTCACCCTCTCGCCACGCCCCCTTGGGAAACTCGCGCGCGCCCCCTGGAAAACTCGCGCGCGCCCCCTCGCGGGAAAACTCGCGGGCCCCCGCGCGCCCCCTGGCGGCTGCGCCCCCTCGCGGGAAAACTCGCGCGCCCCCTCGCGGGAAAACATTGCGCGGGAATCTGGCAGTCCTGTCTACAACTGTCTCTGTGACGTCATTGGCGGGAAAACACCTGTCAGTCTCTTCTACAACTGTATTTGTGACGTCATTGATAAGAGACGAGAATTTTATTAAACGTACATGGCCAAGGGTTAATGATAGGCTGAAAGTTGCGCAATCCATTGTAATATTTAGTTTGACTCAAAATTTTAACCTTTTTTAAGGAGTTTATTTTGATTATGGTATTGTTTTTAATGGTAATTAAAAGGTCCACGTAAAAGCGTAATTAATATATAAGAAATTCATCTTAGACGTAATAGTAGAAAGCAACTGTATCTGTAACGTCATTGGCGGGAAAATCTACAACTGTATCTGTGACGTCATTGATATAAGAGATGAGGATGAATGGATAAAGGTTGAACTTATAGCTTTAAGCATACATTGACAAGGGTTAAATAGAAAATCTTTCATTGAGAAAGTGTAATTATGGAAAATAAGTTAAGCCGAGTGTATTATAACAGTGAAAGTCCTCTCAGTTACGGTAGCGTAAAGAAATTGAAACAAGGAGTGAAAAATGTTTCGAAGAAAAAAATTAAGACATGGCTTCAGTCTCAACCAACATATACCATTCACAAAGCAAGGAGGATATACTTTCCAAGAAATCGTACTTACGTTACAACAGCCAATGAAGTATTTCAGTGCGACTTGATCGATCTACGAAATCTTAAGAAATATAATAAAGGGTTTCAATATATTCTAACTATTATTGATATCCTCTCAAAATATGCTTGGAGTCTTCCTTTGAAAAATAAAACTAGTAAAGAGGTTTTGAAAGCTATGCGGAGAGTTATTAAAGAAAGAAAGCCGTTACGAATTAATGTTGATCAAGGTAGCGAATTTTTATCAAAATTGTTTAAAGATTATTTAAGAAAAGAGGGGATAAGTCTTTATACTAGTGTAGGTGCGATTAAATGCGGAGTAATTGAAAGGTTTAATAGAACTTTAAAGGATAAAATCTTCAAGTTATTAACTAGAACGAAGAAACTAAATTACATTGATGCCTTACCCAAAATAATGAAAGCCTACAATTCAACTGTACATTCAAGTACTGGTTTGGCTCCTGTTGATGTCAATATGCAAAATGAGCATTTAGTGTGGAAACGTCTGTATGGTAAACAATCTAGGGCAAAACCACCAATGTTAAAGGTCGGTGATCTTGTTAGGCTATCAAAAAGCAAACCTTTGTTCGAAAAGGGTTACAAAGGGTACTGGACCAAGGAAATATTTATCATTTCAAAAATTCTGTACAGAAACCCCGTTTGTTATATTGTAAAGGACTTTGATGATGAAGAAATAAGGGGAGCTTTTTACGAATGTGAACTTCAAAAAGTTATCTTGTAAAATATATAGAATAGTAATTGAAAAATAAAAAACATTTAAAGTTAACGAGTCATGTCGAACGATTCATTTTACGTAACTCTCGTGAGTACGGCTTCTATGAACGTGTTTCCGGGAAACACGCAATCTCATTTTAAAGTTCAATTACCAGCTCCATTGCATTTGAATGGAAACTGGCATGTGGGTTTAGCCGAAGCATTTTTACCTAAAGCTTGGGATAATGTGTCTGCAGACTATCTTTATTTTAGGGCCGGAGTCTACGATTATACGGACAATATTTGGGATCAATTTAAGGTGCAATTTACCGGCGGAACTTTACGCGGAGATGGTTACGACGCGTACAAAAATTTATTAAAAACTATGAACAATGCCATACCACCGGAAATACGATCTTCGGTATACATGTTTGTAGCATATAGTGACGATAATGAAAAAGCTTTTTGCGCCCTTAGGGCTAAAAATGGGTATGAAGTTCAAATACCTGAGGAGATGGGTAAAATCCTAGGATTGAGTTCCATGGAATGGATAAAAGAAAGATTTACGTTTCCCGAAGAACTCGTTAAAAGAAAGAAAGAGGACCCTCTCGTCCTAGATAGTTCCAATAATTTTTTCTATATCAGGAAGAGAAAAGGTCATAAAAATGCTCGAGAGTTGATATTACAAATACAACCTGGTCAATATACAAGCATTGAAAACGTCATCGAAGCTATGACCAATGAAATTCCTACGGAACATAGATCTATGATTAAAATAAACCTGAATCCCGACGGAAAAGTAAATATCAAATGTGTAAATGATTATTATCTACTGTTCACGAAAGAAAAGTCGGGTCTTGGAAGATTGTTAGGGTTTCACGAGGATCAAATGGACTATCCTCTTAGAAATTCAACTAGCAAGAGTATAGCGGATATTGACAAGGGCACTGCAAGTTTATATATTTATACAAATTTAATACTACCTCAAGTAGTTGGTGATGTCTATGCTCCGTTACTAAGGGTTGTGCCTATAGTCAATGATAAATCAACAACGTTAGCCGTCCATCGGTTTCAAAACATTGACTATTACCCATTAAGATGTCCGTCATTTGAAATGATAGAAATAGACATGAGAACTGATTATGGAGAGAATATTATGTTTAAGTTAAACAAATCAGTGATAAAACTTCATTTCATACTCAAACATGACACGAAGTAACATATACCTAAATTACTACTTGAACCAAACCGGAAGTGGTCTTACCGGAAGTGGTCTTAGTCACTTCCGGGGACCAGTATTTCAGAGAGGAAATGGTCTTGGGAGTATTTTTAAAAGCTTAATAAGATTTATAACACCAGTTTTTAAGCCCGTTGGGAAAGCACTAGGAAGAGAAGCCCTAAGAACTGGGTCCAAAATAGCTGGTGATTACATTGCGGGTAGAAACCTAAAAGAGTCTCTGAAATCTAATTTGAGCGAAGCTGGAGCAAATTTATTACAAAAAGCGAGTCAACACTTGTCACAACCGCAAACTGGTTCGGGTCGCCGTAGAAAGCTGAAGACTAGAAATCGAATCATAAAGAAAAAACGAACCAAGACTGACTTTTTGGACTAAAAAACAATAAACATGGTTGAGGGTATGATGTCAGAACTGGATTTATTCGCGGTGCCACCGGCGAATTACAATGTTGAAAATAGTGACTACGTAATTTACAAGCCTTTGGCATCAATTTCGGATCAAGGCCCTATTGAGTTCTTTGTTCCAGGATCTAATGATCTCTATACGGACTTGGCTAAAACATTGTTACAAGTTAGAGTAAAATTACTCAAAGATGATGGTTCTGCATTAACTGCTCTAGAAACGGATGTGGGTCCTGTGAATTTGTTACACGCTGCTCTGTTTAATCAAGTAGATGTGTTTTTCGGAGATACTCAAGTTAATACTTCGACAAACGCTTATCCGTATTTGGCATTCTTTGAAACGCATCTAAATTACGGTGACAGTGCAAAAAATTCCTATCTATCTGCAAAAATGTACTACAAAGATAATCCAGTAGACGCCGCAAAAATGTTTTTAGCTGCGAATAAAAATGATAACAATGGTATGTTGAAAAGAAAAAATCGCGTAGCCCTCTCAAACCCCGTTGATATGATCGGTGATTTACATCTTGATGTGTGTCGAATGGACAAGTTTCTTTTAAATAACGTAGATGTTAGGTTTCGATTCATAAAGTCAGTAAACGAATTTGCTATTATCTCAACAATAGCAAATCAAAAATTTAAATTTAAAATATTAGACGTAACTTTACTAATTAAAAAGGTTAAGGTCAATGCGGAAATAATGTTAGCTCACGCTATGGTTCATGAAAAGCATAACGTTATTTACCCTATTAACCGGACCGTGTTAAAATACTTTTCTATTAGTAGTGGTTTAACGGATATTACACGCGAAAATGTATTTATGAACAAAATGCCAGCCCGGGTAATTATTGGTTTAGTTAGAACGGCAGCCTTTAACGGCGATCTGAGTTTAAATGGTTTCGAATTTGCTCATTTCAATTTAAACTACTTGGCCTTAACAATAGGGAACCAAACATTTCCCAACCCTCCATTTACGCCAAACTATAACGTTAACGAGTATTCCCGAGAGTATCTTTCAAATTATACGGCTTTGGACTTGTTCAAAAGAAATAAAGGAAATTGTGTTTCTTACGAAGAATATAAAGAAGGTAACGTTCTCTACGGATTTGATTTAACCCCGGAAGAGCAAGCTAGTGCTGACCATCTATCACGGAATAAACAAGGAAACTTGAGAATATCAATGAAATTTAAGTCTCCGTTGGTTCATAATGTAACGGCTATTGTTTACGCGGAATTTGAATCGGAAATAATAATTTCAAAAGATCGCACCGTGATTTACAATCCCTCAGGAGAATGAACACCGTAGAAATAAACGAATTTTTAACGTGTGAATCCGTAACAAAACCATTTTTTCTCGGTGTTTTTGCCTTTGATCAAAAACCATTACCACCCAGACAGAAAAAATATTGTTTTTGTTTGAATACGGAACCAAAATCAAGCCGAGGCATTCACTGGTTAGCAATCTACGTAGATAATGGAATAGGTACCTTTTTTGATTCTTACGGAAATGATCCTTTTTACTACAATCTTGTAGACCTTAACCTTTACGCTAGTAAATGGTATTTTAACAACGTACCTATACAATATCCTTTGTCAGAAACGTGTGGACTACATTGTATTTTCTATTTATTTAACATGTGTAACGGCTATACCCTAGATATGATTATTCAAGACTTATATAATCCTCATGATTTAATGTATAACGAAGCAATGGTGCTTTTGTTTATGTGCAATCATTTATTAAATCATAAAGACATGTATTGTAATCAATAAACTTTATTCGTATAAATCGATCCATTTATTTTCCGTCTTTCGTCTTTTGTTTTGTCGTCTTACAGTTATGTTTGATTCTTCTTCTTTTGGTTTGGAATTTTTTTTAGGTTTCCTTCTTAGTTCAAGCGGAGAGTACAATTTTTTCAGTTCTTGATATTCGTGAATTACTTGGGCCATACTGTTTTTCCTATTCTTTTTAAGCCTTTCAGGATTTGGTAATACAGTAGATACTGGAGCAGTAAATGTAAATGGCGGAGCTGGTGCTGTTGCTGCTGGTGACTGCGTTGACATCACATTTGCAGGTGTTGATGGCATTATATTTGGAGGCAGTGTAGGTATTAGATTAGGTGTCGATGTCGGAACCATTGGAACTGGCAATGGTTGTACAATAGGGGGTTGACTTAATTTTACGGTCGGTGGTTCAACAAATTTCTTAACGTTTAGAAACTTTTGTAGCGTTGTCAAATATTCTCTCAATTTTGTTTCGGATGTTCCTGGTTTTTCAAGAATTTCACTCATTTCTTTGTCTAAATCGGATAATTCTCTGTCTACGGCCGACAAAACTGTAGAAGCCGGAACTAGTATCATTTTTTTCATCGTACAGCGTTAATCGCCGAAATTACACTAGGGACCAATGTTCCTAGTAGTAAAGGCCAGAATCCTCCTGTTTGATTAGTCATCAAACGACGTTTCTTTTTTAATGACAAAGATTTCAGAGCTAATCTTCTTATAACCCTTTTATGACTCCTAAGTTTTGCCTTTTGAGCCTTGGTGATTGGTAAGCCTCCAGTTGTAATATTATGACAAATATTGCAAATAGCTTTTATCTGAGCATTGCTACTATTTTTAAGAATTTTTTTTCTTTGTTTACTATGTTTTAAAACGTGTAAGAAGGGATAGTGTGGACGAAGTGATCGGGGTACCATCGTTATGGTAAATAATTTATTTTGGAGAGTTCGCGTTAATTTAATCCTCGACAAAAACTATCATAGGACCATCAGAAGGAAGGACATTGCTCCTTAAACGTAGTTTATCATCTTGGTCCTGTTTACAATCAATTAATATATAACTATGAGGTTTCTCCGTAGCCATTTCATAGGCTTTAGCTAAAAAATGTTTCTTTTTGGGAAACGTTTGCCGTCCTAGGTATTCAACAGCGGACGAATCTCTCGGAGACTTATAGATAATTATATAAGAACAATTAAGACTTATTGTCCTGGCCTCTTTCCCCTTAGCGAAGAGGTTCTGCGTAATTAAAATCAACGAGGTATTGAGATGATGAGACCCCTTGACAAACCAATCAGAAATTTGACTGCTACTATTACACTCGGATGATAAGTCGTCGAAAATCAACAGATTATTTTTAGTCCTATCGAAGAAATCTTCGTCATTAGGCGGTAAACCTTTTATAAAATCGATATTTCCAATTTTTCTTTTTAATTCGTCAAATTTTGGTTGATACATAGAATAACAATAAACTATACGATCTGGAGGTGGCTCAATCATTAATCGACTATTTTCCAACAATTTAAATACAAATGTCGATTTTCCCGACATAGTTGGTCCGGAGCAAACCATTTGATAAGGATGAATAAATTTTAATCTGCATGCCATAATTTATAATAAGTGAATAAAACCTTTTTTTAGAAAAACGTTAATATATACGTACGAGCAAGGTTGATGCAAAAGTCGTCAAGACGACATCGTGGATATATATCCCGCGAATTACGTTGAAGAAGTTAAGAAGTAATTGTCAAAAATTGCGATTAATTGAAAAACAGCAGCGCGTGTGTGCATCTAGGGACTAGAGTACGTTACTTGAAATAAACCTCAGAAACAGATGAAATCGTTTCTTCAGTCCCTGCCCCTTCATTTTATTAAAAAATAAAAGGAACGAAAAACGAAATATCAAAGACAAATAAACAACAACAATAGCTCTTCATTTAAAAAACAAACTCTTAATGAAACATCTCTTAGGATTGAGTTCGGGTAAGGTATAGGGTTCGAGGTTGGTTACGGTTAGGGTTTGGGTTACGGGCGGTGTTTGAGTTCGAGTTACGGGTTGGGATTTGAGGTTAGATTAGGAGTATAGATTGAGGTTGAGTGTTTCAAAATGGTTAATATTTCCCCGCGAATTACGTTGAAGAAGTTAAGAAGTAATTGTCAAAAATTGCGATTAATTGAAAAACAGCAGCGCGTGTGTGCATCTAGGGACTAGAGTACGTTACTTGAAATAAACCTCAGAAACAGATGAAATCGTTTCTTCAGTCCCTGCCCCTTCATTTTATTAAAAAATAAAAGGAACGAAAAACGAAATATCAAAGACAAATAAATAACAACAATAGCTCTTCATTTTAAAAAACAAACTCGTAATGAAGCATCTCTTGTTTGTAAAGAAAAACATAAAATAAATGACACTATTAAACATTGTGGTGAACTGTTTTATTATTAATTTTAATTTTCTTAACCAATCAATTAAGTTATTAGGATATTATTTCTGTATTTTTCATAATATAGTTGAACTGTCTATTTCTACGAGGATGAATTCAGGGTTCGTACAAACCTGGGTAACTGGGAAAACTTTCAAAAATTCAGGGAAATTTAGAGTTTATGGTAAAATTCAGTTGGAGCGGCGCCTGTACGTAATTAACTGTTAGAACGCGTCTTCTATTGTAGGTCTTGGAGTAGTGTTACGGTTAATGTCTTCCCCCATAAAACCGTGTTCGAAGGGATAATTATTTGACGGACTATGCCAATCAGTAGTTTGTTCGCAATCGTCAGCATCTTTTAATGAGAATAATGGTTGTAAAATGCAGTTGGAACACCAACTTTTGTTATAGTTCCAGATATAATAGTGTAACGCATCTTTACTATTAACCTGATAGTGATCAGTTAACTGTTCATATTTAGCGTTTAAACAATCGTTTAAACTATGATGAAAATAGCAACCGGGACATATTCGTCTATAATTTTGAGGGCAACCACAATAGCAAATTTTTGCAAAATATTGGTAATGTAAATGATTTTGTTCATTTGTTAAGATAAATGGTGGCGTTTCTATCCGATTGCGATGCACTAGTTCAAATTCTTCAAACGTTAAGGGAATGAATTCGTCGAACACTATTTTTCTCTCTATAGACGATTTTGATATACTTATATCCAAATCTTCGAAAGTTCCAGGTGGTCGATGTTTCTCTACTTCGGCGGCTTTAAAAAAGACGGATTCTATTTGCCCCCAAAAAGTTTTCGGTATAAAATTTTTTACATCGTTAAAATTAAAATATCTTTCATTATGCAACTTATATTTAAAAACATGCATCAAATTTTTTATAGCGATATCTTGTAAAGACGTTACTTTAACGTCTTCTATTTTTTGTTTTTTTCTAGGAGATTCTATTATATTTTCTTCTTCCATTTCGGTCACAAGAGCGTGTCTCTTACTCTGATTCGCTGTATAAAATAACTATTTCCCTCTTACTAAATTTTCTAGTCCATTTGAAAAGTATAAAGTACTCACCTTTTTATAGAAATTTGTTATAGCAAGTTGTTAGTAAAGTATTTTTCGGTCCGAATGATTCTCGTCCTTTAAGGTATGCTGAACCGAGGTTCATAGATTTTTGTAGAACGAAGTCTATAACCTTGACGTCACACGTATATTTCGAATTACCTTTGACGTCAACCTTGTTTTCGCTTTATAAAAACACCTGTTAGTTATAACGGAGCAAAATATAACACGGTATAGGCGCTATATTATTCACCTTCAGGTATAACGAATCCTTGGGTCCTAGCTAGATTAAGTTATTTTATGGAACGAAGTCTATAACCAACAACTGTTAAAGGAGCAAAATATATTTTTATCACGGCATAGGCGCTATATTATTCACCTTCAGGTATAACGAAGCCTCGGATCCTAGCTAGCTTAATAGTATTTTATGGAACGAAGTCTATAACCAACAACTGTTTGTTATAAGAGAGTAAAATATATTTCCAATTATCTTTGACGTCAACCAACCTTGTTTTCGCTTCATAAAAACAACTGTTTATTATAAAAATATATCCTTTACAAAAGTAACCTTGGTTCGCTTGTTAAGGACTCTCGCTAAGGGGATTCGAACTCGTGATACATAGAACAACGAGTTTAAAGGCAGATACGTTAACGAGCGAGCCAATGTTACTTGAGGGTGTATTCGGTTGATGACTATAGTACAGTGGATTTATTAATATAATATGATTCTTTCCCCCCGTGACGAAAAGTATATCTGCTGGATTCCCCCCGTTACAAAAAGTATATCTGCTGGATAATCAAGTTCGCTACTAGCCATAAGTTACTGTATTCAGATCTATCAAATTCTCTCCGCCATAATAATAGTCATGTCTTTATCGAATATACCTTCTCTTTTTACCTTGGCTAAAGAAGCGTCGCGCGAAACTTTTAATATACTATACGAGTATGAACTCGCTTCTCGACATGATCTTTATTCGGGTTGTTTACCAACTCATATCGCTACTGAACTTGAAGAAACACTCGCTACCGCCGGTCAGTGCCTCGATTCAAACATTTTAAACTATCTTTCGGCGCAAGATGTTTTCGACACTCGAGTTAAAGCGCATTATAAACTTTCATTTCTTCAGTACAACTATGTTATGACGCGCCCCTCGGAATTACCTCACAATATTCCTGATTGGCGTCACGGTAATCACGTTGTAAAAGACTATTTTAAATTAGAAAATGTTTTTGCGTGCCCCAACAAAAACCCATATTGCTTAAGGTGTCACGAAAACGAATCAAAACGTATATTAAAACTTTGTTCCACGTGTTATTACGATATCGATATGAATATTGAGAAAGACTTTGATCAAGTGACCCGTGTAAAATATCATTCAATTATAGATAGAAACGATATTTACGACAATATCGTTCTGGATAAGGGTAACAATTGGTGTAACAATTGTTACACTACCCCCTTATTCACTATTTTTCCGGAAACCATTTGTAAAGAAACATTTAAAAATATTTACCACGCCGTTAAACGTTCCCTAATATTCGATGAAACAGACGTCGAATTCAAAATCTTAAAATACCCCCGCTTGTAATATTAGTTTTAATTTAAAAATTTAAACTTTACCCCCCAGTTCCCGTGATTTAAAAATCCTTGTAAAATATTGTTTAATTTCTGTTACTTTTGTATTATATTTCCTATATCACGTAATACGTGGGGTACATGCGTATTTTCACAAAGTTTCTGTAAGACTCAATATCATATTGATCATAATAACACGTAAAACAAAGTATTTAGTTTATTATTAGTGTATTTAGTTTATTATTAGTTTATTTATATATTGTGCATTTATAACATTAAAGTAAAACGAAATAAATTTCCTTACCTACATCCCAAATATCACTCCAAAATTATTATGATATTTTTCGTTTGAATCAACTAACCATTCCACGAACATCTGTCACGACAAAACGGAAACAGTAGGTGTACCATTTTTGAAACGCTTTTCACCCAATACCAGTTCAATATAAACCAACTAGTTTTTTCTACCTTTGGCTGCATAGTGATAATTTATCTTGGTTTAGTATAGTTTTAGAGTGTTCTATTGTGTTTTATTATAGATTTATTGTACCTTAGTGTATTTTATTTACTTTTAGTGTATTTTATTGTGGTTTTTTTTATTTAAATCAGCAATTATACAGATCATAAACAAATAACATTGAGATTACTTGAATATCAAGTATAGATTAACTTAGTTTTGAAAAAGTCAATATCGTTTATGATACAATTAAAAAGAAATGGCTCGTCAATTGGTTGGTTAGAACCAAAATCATTTCTATAATTTTCCAAAACTTTTTCATAATCAATTTTTTTCAAGGCTTTAATGAGGTTTTTTTGCACTCTTTCATTCCAATCACTTTCCTCTAATTCACATTGTACATCGTGAGCAATCTGGTTTTGACAGGCCTCGTTTTGACAATATTTGGTTATTTCCAATAATATTTCAGTCAGATTCTTAAGAACAGCTTCTCTCATGGATTCCACGGCTCTAGTTTTCTCTACCAACTCATTGTCAAGCAGTCCTCTAATTTTTTTTAAGTGTTCCCAAGAAGTATGATTAAGGGAAATTCCCTCGCCAGTAGCGTACATGACGTTATATTTTTCACATTTTCCTCTAGTGTATTTTCTAATGTCCAATATACGTTTCTTTCCACGGGTAAAACATTCCAATTTCAAATTTGAAGTAGTAGGATATAACCAGACGGAAAAACGCGGCGAATTACCCTCGAAGAAGGTATCAATCTCGTTGGTATACTCAAAGATATTGCACCATAGTTCCTTTTGCAAGCATAACTCTACACCCGTATCAGTCCTTTTCCAGTAAACCTCCGGGGATAAGACGTTACCGATCCAAACCTCTACTTTATCCGCTACGCTATGAACTTGACACATCTTCATTTAACAATGATAAAACTTTACCGCAACCCCTTAATATACGTTACGCAATACAACAATTCTTCAAATGACGTCACAGATACAGTTGTAGAAGGGAGGAGTTTCCCAATAGGCGGCGCACGGTGTTTTCCCGCCAATGACGTCATAGATACAGTTGTAGATTTTCCCGCCAATGACGTCACAGAGACAGTTGTAGACAGGACTGCCAGATTCCCGCGCAATGTTTTCCCGCGAGGGGGCGCGCGAGTTTTCCCGCGAGGGGGCGCAGCCGCCAGGGGGCGCGCGGGGGCCCGCGAGTTTTCCCGCGAGGGGGCGCGCGCGAGTTTTCCAGGGGGCGCGCGCGAGTTTCCCAAGGGGGCGTGGCGAGAGGGTGACCTTGAAATTCTACACCTACACTCTACACCTACATTCTACACCTACGGAGGTACGAAGTGCGGCTTTACACTACTGGTGTCCCAGGTAACGATAAATGTTTACGTTGGAGGCCGCCGGAACAATGGCACTGAGGAAAGAAACATTTGTACAAGTGGCAAAAAATGGGGAATTTCCCGGAAAAAAAATTTCCTTTAACCTGTGGACGGGCTGAATGGTCTTTCGGGTTCGATTTGTTGCCATCATTTTAAATGGCGGCCAAAAACTTAAAACCCTTCTATATGGAATAATGTCCGCATGAAAAGTAGCAAGAAATGTCCCGACGGGCTGACGGGCAACGCCAGATGCCTTCGCTCCTTACAAAAATGGAGAAAGAATTAAGAAATATGGGGGAAAACCTCAAAAAAATTGAGGAAACAATAAGTTTCCAACGATGCCAGGTGTCCCAGGTAACGATAAATGTTTACGTTGGAGGCCGCCGGAACAATGGCACTGAGGAAAGAAACATTTGTACAAGTGGCAAAAAATGGGGAATTTCCCGGAAAAAAAATTTCCTTTAACCTGTGGACGGGCTGAATGGTCTTTCGGGTTCGATTTGTTGCCATCATTTTAAATGGCGGCCAAAAACTTAAAACCCTTCTATATGGAATAATGTCCGCATGAAAAGTAGCAAGAAATGTCCCGACGGGCTGACGGGCAACGCCAGGTGCCTTCGCTCCTTACAAAAATGGAGAAAGAATTAAGAAATATGGGGGAAAACCTCAAAAAAATTGAGGAAACAATAAGTTTCCAAGGATGCCAGGTGTCCCAGGTAACGATAAATTTTTACGTTGGAGGCCGCCGGAACAATGGCACTGAGGAAAGAAACAATTGGACAAGTGGCAAAAAAATGGGGAATTTCCCGGAAAAAAAATTTCCTTTAACCTGTAGACGGGCTGAATGGTCTTTCGGGTTCGATTTGTTGCCATCTTTTTAAATGGCGGCCAAAAACTTAAAACCCTTCTTTATCGAATAATGTCCGAATGAAAATAAGCAAGAAATGTCCCGACGGGCTGACGGGCAACGCCGAGTGCCTTCGCTCCTTACAAAAATGGAGAAAGAATTAAGAAATATGGGGGAAATCCTCAAAAAAATTGAGGAAACAATAAGTTTCCAAGGATGCCAGGTGTCCCAGGTAACGATAAATGTTTACGTTGGAGGCCGCCGGAACAATGGCACTGAGGAAAGAAACATTTGTACAAGTGGCCAAAAAATGGGGAATTTCCCGGAAAAAAAAAATTCCTTTAACCTGTAGACGGGCTGAATGGTCTTTCGGGTTCGATTTGTTGCCATCTTTTTAAATGGCGGCCAAAAACTTAAAACCCTTCTTTATGGAATAATGTCCGCATGAAAAGTAGCAAGAAATGTCCCGACGGGCTGACGGGCAACGCCGAGTGCCTTCGCTCCTAGGGTGCTACAAAAATATCAGTCATCAATAAAATCTACCCATTCTTTATATCATTTTGATGGAAGTTCTTATTACACGCGAGCGACGCTGAGGGTAACAGGTAGTTATGATATATGATTAGCAAAATATCTAGTTGCCTTTACGTTTTGTCACGTGATTATAGGAGCGCGTGATTTTAAAATATTTCAAATCACGCGCGATTCAAAATTGCTAGGCCTAACTTCATTTTAAAAATTTTCGAGCAAAGTGAAAGTCATCAAAATTTTCCAGTAAAGGTAAGACCTTCAAGTTTTTATATGAGCGGAGCGGCTAAATGTGCGCCTGTTTTTGTTATTATCAAGTTAAGTCAACTGAATTAATTTCCCCCTTTTCCAAAATTGTATGCTTTACTTCAAAATAATTGCTAATTAGCTTGTTTATTGTCACCTTTTCCAAAATACTTGGGAAGTAATGACTTTAAATTTAAAAAAAAATAATTTTTCCTTTATTGATTTAGGCTTACAAAAATGGAGAAAGAATCAAGAAATATGGGGGAAAACCTCAAAAAAATTGAGGAAACAATAAGTTTCCAAGGATGCCAGGTGTCCCAGGTAACGATAAATGTTTACGTTGGAGGCCGCCGGAACAATGGCACTGAGGAAAGAAACATTTGTACAAGTGGCAAAAAAATGGGGAATTTCCCGGAAAAAAAATTTCCTTTAACCTGTGGACGGGCTGAATGGTCTTTCGGGTTCGATTTGTTGCCATCATTTTAAATGGCGGCCAAAAACTTAAAACCCTTCTATATGGAATAATGTCCGCATGAAAAGTAGCAAGAAATGTCCCGACGGGCTGACGGGCAACGCCGAGTGCCTTCGCTCCTTACAAAAATGGAGAAAGAATTAAGAAATATGGGGGAAAACCTCAAAAAAATTGAGGAAACAATAAGTTTCCAAGGATGCCAGGTGTCCCAGGTAACGATAAATGTTTACGTTGGAGGCCGCCGGAACAATGGCACTGAGGAAAGAAACATTTGTACAAGTGGCAAAAAATGGGGAATTTCCCGGAAAAAAAATTTCCTTTAACCTGTGGACGGGCTGAATGGTCTTTCGGGTTCGATTTGTTGCCATCATTTTAAATGGCGGCCAAAAACTTAAAACCCTTCTATATGGAATAATGTCCGCATGAAAAGTAGCAAGAAATGTCCCGACGGGCTGACGGGCAACGCCAGGTGCCTTCGCTCCTTACAAAAATGGAGAAAGAATTAAGAAATATGGGGGAAAACCTCAAAAAAATTGAGGAAACAATAAGTTTCCAACGATGCCAGGTGTCCCAGGTAACGATAAATGTTTACGTTGGAGGCCGCCGGAACAATGGCACTGAGGAAAGAAACATTTGTACAAGTGGCAAAAAAATGGGGAATTTCCCGGAAAAAAAATTTCCTTTAACCTGTGGACGGGCTGAATGGTCTTTCGGGTTCGATTTGTTGCCATCATTTTAAATGGCGGCCAAAAACTTAAAACCCTTCTATATGGAATAATGTCCGCATGAAAAGTAGCAAGAAATGTCCCGACGGGCTGACGGGCAACACCAGGTGCCTTCGCTCCTTACAAAAATGGAGAAAGAATTAAGAAATATGGGGGAAAACCTCAAAAAAATTGAGGAAACAATAAGTTTCCAAGGATGCCAGGTGTCCCAGGTAACGATAAATTTTTACGTTGGAGGCCGCCGGAACAGTGGCACTGAGGAAAGAAACAATTGGACAAGTGGCAAAAAAATGGGGAATTTCCCGGAAAAAAAATTTCCTTTAACCTGTAGACGGGCTGAATGGTCTTTCGGGTTCGATTTGTTGCCATCTTTTTAAATGGCGGCCAAAAACTTAAAACCCTTCTTTATCGAATAATGTCCGAATGAAAATAAGCAAGAAATGTCCCGACGGGCTGACGGGCAACGCTGAGTGCCTTCGCTCCTTACAAAAATGGAGAAAGAATTAAGAAATATGGGGGAAATCCTCAAAAAAATTGAGGAAACAATAAGTTTCCAAGGATGCCAGGTGTCCCAGGTAACGATAAATGTTTACGTTGGAGGCCGCCGGAACAATGGCACTGAGGAAAGAAACATTTGTACAAGTGGCCAAAAAATGGGGAATTTCCCGGAAAAAAAAAATTCCTTTAACCTGTAGACGGGCTGAATGGTCTTTCGGGTTCGATTTGTTGCCATCTTTTTAAATGGCGGCCAAAAACTTAAAACCCTTCTTTATGGAATAATGTCCGCATGAAAAGTAGCAAGAAATGTTCCGACGGGCTGACGGGCAACGCCGAGTGCCTTCGCTCCTAGGGTGCTACAAAAATATCAGTCATCAATAAAATCTACCCATTCTTTATATCATTTTGATGGAAGTTCTTATTACACGCGAGCGACGCTGAGGGTAACAGGTAGTTATGATATATGATTAGCAAAATATCTAGTTGCCTTTACGTTTTGTCACGTGATTATAGGAGCGCGTGATTTTAAAATATTTCAAATCACGCGCGATTCAAAATTGCTAGGCCTAACTTCATTTTAAAAATTTTCGAGCAAAGTGAAAGTCATCAAAATTTTCCAGTAAAGGTAAGACCTTCAAGTTTTTATATGAGCGGAGCGGCTAACAGACTAAAACACTATTAGAGTCTATCTTCCTGGATCCAGTAACCCCAACAGAAACTGTGGGGTATATACATGATTTAAATAATAACGCCTCTCCAGGGTATGATGGTATTAGCGTTAAAATCCTGAAAAGTATAGGACCGTGTATAGCTACACCATTAACTTACCTTTTAAACTTAAGTCTTTCACAGGGAAAATTTCCTCAAGTTTTAAAAACTGCCATAATAACCCCGATTTATAAAGCTGGGGATAAAGAGTTATTTACGAATTATAGACCGATATCTGTTCTTCCCCACATCTCTAAAATATTTGAGAAATGTATGAAATCTCGGTTAATCAAATTTCTTAACCAACATAAAATAATTTCACCCAACCAATATGGGTTTCAGTCAGGGAAAAGTACCGAAGATGCCATTGGTAGCATAACAAAGTTTATAAATTGCAATTTGGACATTGATAAAAAAATTATCGCTGTATTTCTAGACCTAGCCAAAGCCTTCGACACCATTAGTCATGATATCTTATTAGATAAGCTTTATAAAATTGGTATACGTGGTATTGCTAATGACTGGTTTCAAAGCTTTTTAAAGAATCGTAAATCTGTTGTGAGGATCAATAATACTTATAGTACGCCAGAGTTAATCTTATGTGGAGTTCCACAAGGCACTATCCTAGGTCCCATTTTATTCTTAATTTACATTAATGAGTTATGTGAAATCAAATATTCAGATACATTGAACGCTTTTGCTGATGATACGGTTCTAATATACGTAGGTAATACCTGGTCTGAAGTATATGAAAAAGCTAACATTGGTTTAATAAAGGTTACAAACTGGTTAAACAAAAACTTACTAAACTTAAATGTAGAGAAAACTAAATTTATTCCGTTCTCGATGCCAAAAGGTATGGTTGCTCCAGAGTTACTGATTCATGCAAATAATAAATGTGCTGAAAACTTAACTAAATTATGTGATTGTAAAAAAATTGAAAGAGTAAATGTATTTAAATACCTGGGAATTTATATAGACTCTGAACTAAATTGGAAACCCCAAATCCAAAATCTAGTTAAAATATTAAGATATGCTCTGTATAAACTACGTTTGTTAACAACAGTTTTAAATGTGAAATTACTCCGCACGGTGTACTTCGCATTGATTCAGTCATTACTTACGTATGGCATTATTGGATGGGGAAGTGCTACTAAAACTTGCATTGATCCACTAGAAAAACTTCAAAATAGAATTCTGCGAACTCTCCTAAAAAAATCGTGGTTTTATAATACTAAGTTGCTTTATGCTGAATTTGATGTTTTGACGATAAGAGAATTATATATAAAAACTGTACTGGTAGACTTGTATAAATGTAGGAAAAATTATTCCATGTTATATACCCATGAACACTGCACTAGAATGCAAGATTCTCTTAACTTCCAAATCCCCAAGTTTCGAAAGGCAAGCAGCCAACGAAATGTTACATTTCATGGGCCTAAAATATTTAATTATCTAAATACAACAATTAAAGTTGAACATAATCTAAATCGATATAAAGTGGAGATACAAAAATGGTTAAAAACAAAATATTCTATAATAGCTAATTGGTTTGGTTGGTAAATTTCGTTAAAAGAAAAAAAAAAAAAAAAAAAAAAAAAATATCCGTCCGAAAAGTAACATGTTATAAGCATGTACGCCTTCTGCGCTCAAGCATTTTGCTTAAGCAGAACGTGGCGTTTTGTACATTCTATATAAAAATTCCATATTGTAAATCCGATTGATAAAAGTACAATAAAAATAAAAATAAAAAAAAAATAAAATAAATGTGCGCCTGTTTTTGTTATTATCAAGTTAAGTCAACTGAATTAATTTCCCCCTTTTCCAAAATTGTATGCTTTACTTCAAAATAATTGCTAATTAGCTTGTTTATTGTCACCTTTTCCAAAATACTTGGGAAGTAATGACTTTAAATTTAAAAAAAAATAATTTTTCCTTTATTGATTTAGGCTTACAAAAATGGAGAAAGAATCAAGAAATATGGGGGAAAACCTCAAAAAAATTGAGGAAACAATAAGTTTCCAACGATGCCAGGTGTCCCAGGTAACGATAAATTTTTACGTTGGAGGCCGCCGGAACAATGGCACTGAGGAAAGAAACAATTGGACAAGTGGCAAAAAAATGGGGAATTTCCCGGAAAAAAAATTTCCTTTAACCTGTAGACGGGCTAAATGGTCTTTCGGGTTCGATTTGTTGCCATCTTTTTAAATGGCGGCCAAAAACTTACAACCCTTCTTTATGGAATAATGTCCGCATGAAAAGTAGCAAGAAATGTCCCGACGGGCTGACGGGCAACGCCGAGTGCCTTCGCTCCTTACAAAAATGGAGAAAGAATTAAGAAATATGGGGGAAAACCTCAAAAAAATTGAGGAAACAATAAGTTTCCAACGATGCCAGGTGTCCCAGGTAACGATAAATTTTTACGTTGGAGGCCGCCGGAACAATGGCACTGAGGAAAGAAACAATTGGACAAGTGGCAAAAAAATGGGGAATTTCCCGGAAAAAAAATTTCCTTTAACCTGTAGACGGGCTGAATGGTCTTTCGGGTTCGATTTGTTGCCATCTTTTTAAATGGCGGCCAAAAACTTAAAACCCATCTTTATGGAATAATGTCCGCATGAAAAGTAGCAAGAAATGTCCCGACGGGCTGACGGGCAACGCCGAGTGCCTTCGCTCCTTACAAAAATGGAGAAAGAATTAAGAAATATGTGGGAAAACCTCAAAAAAATTGAGGAAACAATAAGTTTCCAAGGATGCCAGGTGTCCCAGGTAACGATATTTTTTTACGTTGGAGGCCGCCGGAACAATGGCACTGAGGAAAGAAACATTTGTACAAGTGGCAAAAAATGGAGAATTTCCCGGAAAAAAATTTCCTTTAACCTGTAGACGGGCTAAATGGTCTTTCGGGTTCGATTTGTTGCCATCTTTTTAAATGGCGGCCAAAAACTTACAACCCTTCTTTATCGAATAATGTCCGCATGAAAATAAGCAAGAAATGTCCCGACGGGCTGACGGGCAACGCCGAGTGCCTTCGCTCCTTACAAAAATGGAGAAAGAATTAAGAAATATGGGGGAAATCCTCAAAAAAATTGAGGAAACAATAAGTATCCAAGGATGCCAGGTGTCCCAGGTAACGATAAATGTTTACGTTGGAGGCCGCCGGAACAATGGCACTGAGGAAAGAAACATTTGTACAAGTGGCCAAAAAATGGGGAATTTCCCGAAAAAAAAATTCCTTTAACCTGTAGACGGGCTGAATGGTCTTTCGGGTTCGATTTGTTGCCATCTTTTTAAATGGCGGCCAAAAACTTAAAACCCTTCTTTATGGAATAATGTCCGCATGAAAAGTAGCAAGATATTGTCCCGACGGGCTGACGGGCAACGCCGAGTGCCTTCGCTCCTTACAAAAATGGAGAAAGAATTAAGAAATATGGGGGAAAACCTCAAAAAAATTGAGGAAACAATAAGTTTCCAAGGATGCCAGGTGTCCCAGGTAACGATAAATGTTTACGTTGGAGGCCGCCGGAACAATGGCACTGAGGAAAGAAACATTTGTACAAGTGGCAAAAAATGGGGAATCGCCCGGAAAAAAAATTTCCTTTAACCTGTGGACGGGCTGAATGGTCCTTCGGGTTCGATTTGTTGCCATCTTTTTAAATGGCGGCCAAAAACTTAAAACCCTTCTATATGGAATAATGTCCGCATGAAAAGTAGCAAGAAATGTCCCGACGGGCTGACGGGCAACGCCGAGTGCCTTCGCTCCTTACAAAAATGGAGAAAGAATTAAGAAATATGTGGGAAAACCTCAAAAAAATTGAGGAAACAATAAGTTTCCAAGGATGCCAGGTGTCCCAGGTAACGATAATTTTTTACGTTGGAGGCCGCCGGAACAATGGCACTGAGGAAAGAAACATTTGTACAAGTGGCAAAAAATGGAGAATTTCCCGGAAAAAAATTTCCTTTAACCTGTAGACGGGCTAAATGGTCTTTCGGGTTCGATTTGTTGCCATCTTTTTAAATGGCGGCCAAAAACTTACAACCCTTCTTTATCGAATAATGTCCGCATGAAAATAAGCAAGAAATGTCCCGACGGGCTGACGGGCAACGCCGAGTGCCTTCGCTCCTTACAAAAATGGAGAAAGAATTAAGAAATATGGGGGAAATCCTCAAAAAAATTGAGGAAACAATAAGTATCCAAGGATGCCAGGTGTCCCAGGTAACGATAAATGTTTACGTTGGAGGCCGCCGGAACAATGGCACTGAGGAAAGAAACATTTGTACAAGTGGCCAAAAAATGGGGAATTTCCCGGAAAAAAAATTCCTTTAACCTGTAGGCGGGCTGAATGGTCTTTCGGGTTCGATTTGTTGCCATCTTTTTAAATGGCGGCCAAAAACTTAAAACCCTTCTTTATGGAATAATGTCCGCATGAAAAGTAGCAAGAAATGTCCCGACGGGCTGACGGGCAACGCCGAGTGCCTTCGCTCCTAGGGTTCTACAAAAATATCAGTCATCAATAAAATCTACCCATTCTTTATATCATTTTGATGGAAGTTCTTATTACACGCGAGCGACGCTGAGGGTAACAGGTAGTTATGATATATGATTAGCAAAATATCTAGTTGCCTTTACGTTTTGTCACGTGATTATAGGAGCGCGTGATTTTAAAATATTTCAAATCACGCGCGATTCAAAATTGCTAGGCCTAACTTCATTTTAAAAATTTTCGAGCAAAGTGAAAGTCATCAAAATTTTCCAGTAAAGGTAAGACCTTCAAGTTTTTATATGACCGGAGCGGCTAAATGTGCGCCTGTTTTTGTTATTATCAAGTTAAGTCAACTGAATTAATTTCCCCCTTTTCCAAAATTGTATGCTTTACTTCAAAATAATTGCTAATTAGCTTGTTTATTGTCACCTTTTCCAAAATACTTGGGAAGTAATGACTTTAAATTTAAAAAAAAATAATTTTTCCTTTATTGATTTAGGCTTACAAAAATGGAGAAAGAATCAAGAAATATGGGGGAAAACCTCAAAAAAATTGAGGAAACAATAAGTTTCCAAGGATGCCAGGTGTCCCAGGTAACGATAAATGTTTACGTTGGAGGCCGCCGGAACAATGGCACTGAGGAAAGAAACATTTGTACAAGTGGCAAAAAAATGGGGAATTTCCCGGAAAAAAAATTTCCTTTAACCTGTGGACGGGCTGAATGGTCTTTCGGGTTCGATTTGTTGCCATCATTTTAAATGGCGGCCAAAAACTTAAAACCCTTCTATATGGAATAATGTCCGCATGAAAAGTAGCAAGAAATGTCCCGACGGGCTGACGGGCAACGCCAGGTGCCTTCGCTCCTTACAAAAATGGAGAAAGAATTAAGAAATATGGGGGAAAACCTCAAAAAAATTGAGGAAACAATAAGTTTCCAAGGATGCCAGGTGTCCCAGGTAACGATAAATTTTTACGTTGGAGGCCGCCGGAACAATGGCACTGAGGAAAGAAAAAATTGGACAAGTGGCAAAAAAATGGGGAATTTCCCGGAAAAAAAATTTCCTTTAACCTGAAGACGGGCTGAATGGTCTTTCGGGTTCGATTTGTTGCCATCTTTTTAAATGGCAGCCAAAAACTTAAAACCCTTCTTTATGGAATAATGTCCGCATGAAAAGTAGCAAGAAATGTCCCGACGGGCTGACGGGCAACGCCGAGTGCCTTCGCTCCTTACAAAAATGGAGAAAGAATTAAGAAATATGGGGGAAAACCTCAAAAAAATTGAGGAAACAATAAGTTTCCAAGGATGCCAGGTGTCCCAGGTAACGATAAATTTTTACGTTGGAGGCCGCCGGAACAATGGCACTGAGGAAAGAAATATTTGTACAAGTGGCAAAAAAATGGGGAATTTCCCAGAAAAACAATTTCCTTTAACCTGTGGACGGGCTGAATGGTCTTTCGGGTTCGATTTGTTGCCATCATTTTAAATGGCGGCCAAAAACTTAAAACCCTTCTATATGGAATAATGTCCGCATGAAAAGTAGCAAGAAATGTCCCGACGGGCTGACGGGCAACGCCGAGTGCTTTCGCTCCTTACAAAAATGGAGAAAGAATTAAGAAATATGGGGGAAAACCTCAAAAAAATTGAGGAAACACTAAGTTTCCAAGGATGCCAGGTGTCTTAGGTAACGATAAATTTTTACGTTGGAGGCCGCCGGAACAATGGCACTGAGGAAAAAAACATTTGTACAAGTGGCAAAAAAATAGGGAATTTCCCGGAAAAAAAATTTCCTTTAACCTGTAGACGGGCTGAATGGTCTTTCGGGTTCGATTTGTTGCCATCTTTTTAAATGGCGGCCAAAAACTTAAAACCCTTCTTTATGGAATAATGTCCGCATGAAAAGTAGCAAGAAATGTCCCGACGGGCTGACGGGCAACGCCGAGTGCCTTCGCTCCTTACAAAAATGGAGAAAGAATTAAGAAATATGGGGGAAAACCTCAAAAAAATTGAGGAAACAATAAGTTTCCAAGGATGCCAGGTGTCCCAGGTAACGATAAATTTTTACGTTGGAGGCCGCCGGAACAATGGCACTGAGGAAAGAAACATTTGTACAAGTGGGAAAAAATTCTGGAATTTCCCGGAAAAAAAATTTCCTTTAACCTGTAGACGGGCTGAATGGTCTTTCGGGTTCTATTTGTTGCCATCTTTTTAAATGGCGGCCAAAAACTTAAAACCCTTCTTTATGGAATAATGTCCGCATGAAAAGTAGCAAGAAATGTCCCGACGGGCTGACGGGCAACGCCGAGTGCCTTCGCTCCTTACAAAAATGGAGAAAGAATTAAGAAATATGGGGGAAAACCTCAAAAAAATTGAGGAAACAATAAGTTTCCAAGGATGCCAGGTGTCCCAGGTAACTATAAATTTTAACGTTGGAGGCCGCCGGAACAATGGCACTGAGGAAAGAAACATTTGTACAAGTGGCAAAAAAATGGGGAATTTCCCGGAAAAAAAATTGCTTTAACCTGTAGACGGGCTGAATGGTCTTTCGGGTTCGATTTGTTGCCATCTTTTTAAATGGCGGCCAAAAACTTAAAACCCTTCTTTATGGAATAATGTCCGCATGAAAAGTAGCAAGAAATGTCCCGACGGGCTGACGGGCAACGCCGAGTGCCTTCGCTCCTAGGGTGCTACAAAAATATCAGTCATCAATAAAATCTACCCATTCTTTATATCATTTTGATGGAAGTTCTTATTACACGCGAGCGACGCTGAGGGTAACAGGTAGTTATGATATATGATTAGCAAAATATCTAGTTGCCTTTACGTTTTGTCACGTGATTATAGGAGCGCGTGATTTTAAAATATTTCAAATCACGCGCGATTCAAAATTGCTAGGCCTAACTTCATTTTAAAAATTTTCGAGCAAAGTGAAAGTCATCAAAATTTTCCAGTAAAGGTAAGACCTTCAAGTTTTTATATGAGCGGAGCGGCTAAATGTGCGCCTGTTTTTGTTATTATCAAGTTAAGTCAACTGAATTAATTTCCCCCTTTTCCAAAATTGTATGCTTTACTTCAAAATAATTGCTAATTAGCTTGTTTATTGTCACCTTTTCCAAAATACTTGGGAAGTAATGACTTTAAATTTAAAAAAAAATAATTTTTCCTTTATTGATTTAGGCTTACAAAAATGGAGAAAGAATCAAGAAATATGGGGGAAAACCTCAAAAAAATTGAGGAAACAATAAGTTTCCAAGGATGCCAGGTGTCCCAGGTAACGATAAATGTTTACGTTGGAGGCCGCCGGAACAATGGCACTGAGGAAAGAAACATTTGTACAAGTGGCAAAAAAATGGGGAATTTCCCGGAAAAAAATTTCCTTTAACCTGTGGACGGGCTGAATGGTCTTTCGGGTTCGATTTGTTGCCATCATTTTAAATGGCGGCCAAAAACTTAAAACCCTTCTATATGGAATAATGTCCGCATGAAAAGTAGCAAGAAATGTCCCGACGGGCTGACGGGCAACGCCAGGTGCCTTCGCTCCTTACAAAAATGGAGAAAGAATTAAGAAATATGGGGGAAAACCTCAAAAAAATTGAGGAAACAATAAGTTTCCAAGGATGCCAGGTGTCCCAGGTAACGATAAATTTTTACGTTGGAGGCCGCCGGAACAATGGCACTGAGGAAAGAAAAAATTGGACAAGTGGCAAAAAAAATGGGGAATTTCCCGGAAAAAAAATTTCCTTTAACCTGAAGACGGGCTGAATGGTCTTTCGGGTTCGATTTGTTGCCATCATTTTAAATGGCGGCCAAAAACTTAAAACCCTTCTATATGGAATAATGTCCGCATGAAAAGTAGCAAGAAATGTCCCGACGGGCTGACGGGCAACGCCGAGTGCTTTCGCTCCTTACAAAAATGGAGAAAGAATTAAGAAATATGGGGGAAAACCTCAAAAAAATTGAGGAAACACTAAGTTTCCAAGGATGCCAGGTGTCTTAGGTAACGATAAATTTTTACGTTGGAGGCCGCCGGAACAATGGCACTGAGGAAAAAAACATTTGTACAAGTGGCAAAAAAATAGGGAATTTCCCGGAAAAAAAATTTCCTTTAACCTGTAGACGGGCTGAATGGTCTTTCGGGTTCGATTTGTTGCCATCTTTTTAAATGGCGGCCAAAAACTTAAAACCCTTCTTTATGGAATAATGTCCGCATGAAAAGTAGCAAGAAATGTCCCGACGGGCTGTAGGGCAACGCCGAGTGCCTTCGCTCCTTACAAAAATGGAGAAAGAATTAAGAAATATGGGGGAAATCCTCAAAAAAATTGAGGAAACAATAAGTTTCCAAGGATGCCAGGTGTCCCAGGTAACGATAAATGTTTACGTTGGAGGCCGCCGGAACAATGGCACTGAGGAAAGAAACATTTGTACAAGTGGCCAAAAAATGGGGAATTTCCCGGAAAAAAAAATTCCTTTAACCTGTAGACGGGCTGAATGGTCTTTCGGGTTCGATTTGTTGCCATCTTTTTAAATGGCGGCCAAAAACTTAAAACCCTTCTTTATGGAATAATGTCCGCATGAAAAGTAGCAAGAAATGTTCCGACGGGCTGACGGGCAACGCCGAGTGCCTTCGCTCCTAGGGTGCTACAAAAATATCAGTCATCAATAAAATCTACCCATTCTTTATATCATTTTGATGGAAGTTCTTATTACACGCGAGCGACGCTGAGGGTAACAGGTAGTTATGATATATGATTAGCAAAATATCTAGTTGCCTTTACGTTTTGTCACGTGATTATAGGAGCGCGTGATTTTAAAATATTTCAAATCACGCGCGATTCAAAATTGCTAGGCCTAACTTCATTTTAAAAATTTTCGAGCAAAGTGAAAGTCATCAAAATTTTCCAGTAAAGGTAAGACCTTCAAGTTTTTATATGAGCGGAGCGGCTAAATGTGCGCCTGTTTTTGTTATTATCAAGTTAAGTCAACTGAATTAATTTTCCCCTTTTCCAAAATTGTATGCTTTACTTCAAAATAATTGCTAATTAGCTTGTTTATTGTCACCTTTTCCAAAATACTTGGGAAGTAATGACTTTAAATTTAAAAAAAAATAATTTTTCCTTTATTGATTTAGGCTTACAAAAATGGAGAAAGAATCAAGAAATATGGGGGAAAACCTCAAAAAAATTGAGGAAACAATAAGTTTCCAAGGATGCCAGGTGTCCCAGGTAACGATAAATGTTTACGTTGGAGGCCGCCGGAACAATGGCACTGAGGAAAGAGACATTTGTACAAGTGGCAAAAAAATGGGGAATTTCCCGGAAAAAAAATTTCCTTTAACCTGTGGACGGGCTGAATGGTCTTTCGGGTTCGATTTGTTGCCATCATTTTAAATGGCGGCCAAAAACTTAAAACCCTTCTATATGGAATAATGTCCGCATGAAAAGTAGCAAGAAATGTCCCGACGGGCTGACGGGCAACGCCAGGTGCCTTCGCTCCTTACAAAAATGGAGAAAGAATTAAGAAATATGGGGGAAAACCTCAAAAAAATTGAGGAAACAATAAGTTTCCAAGGATGCCAGGTGTCCCAGGTAACGATAAATTTTTACGTTGGAGGCCGCCGGAACAATGGCACTGAGGAAAGAAAAAATTGGACAAGTGGCAAAAAATGGGGAATTTCCCGGAAAAAAAATTTCCTTTAACCTGAAGACGGGCTGAATGGTCTTTCGGGTTCGATTTGTTGCCATCATTTTAAATGGCGGCCAAAAACTTAAAACCCTTCTATATGGAATAATGTCCGCATGAAAAGTAGCAAGAAATGTCCCGACGGGCTGACGGGCAACGCCGAGTGCTTTCGATCCTTACAAAAATGGAGAAAGAATTAAGAAATATGGGGGAAAACCTCAAAAAAATTGAGGAAACACTAAGTTTCCAAGGATGCCAGGTGTCTTAGGTAACGATAAATTTTTACGTTGGAGGCCGCCGGAACAATGGCACTGAGGAAAAAAACATTTGTACAAGTGGCAAAAAAATAGGGAATTTCCCGGAAAAAAAATTTCCTTTAACCTGTAGACGGGCTGAATGGTCTTTCGGGTTCGATTTGTTGCCATCTTTTTAAATGGCGGCCAAAAACTTAAAACCCTTCTTTATGGAATAATGTCCGCATGAAAAGTAGCAAGAAATGTCCCGACGGGCTGACGGGCAACGCCGAGTGCCTTCGCTCCTTACAAAAATGGAGAAAGAATTAAGAAATATGGGGGAAATCCTCAAAAAAATTGAGGAAACAATAAGTTTCCAAGGATGCCAGGTGTCCCAGGTAACGATAAATGTTTACGTTGGAGGCCGCCGGAACAATGGCACTGAGGAAAGAAACATTTGTACAAGTGGCCAAAAAATGGGGAATTTCCCGGAAAAAAAAAATTCCTTTAACCTGTAGACGGGCTGAATGGTCTTTCGGGTTCGATTTGTTGCCATCTTTTTAAATGGCGGCCAAAAACTTAAAACCCTTCTTTATGGAATAATGTCCGCATGAAAAGTAGCAAGAAATGTTCCGACGGGCTGACGGGCAACGCCGAGTGCCTTCGCTCCTAGGGTGCTACAAAAATATCAGTCATCAATAAAATCTACCCATTCTTTATATCATTTTGATGGAAGTTCTTATTACACGCGAGCGACGCTGAGGGTAACAGGTAGTTATGATATATGATTAGCAAAATATCTAGTTGCCTTTACGTTTTGTCACGTGATTATAGGAGCGCGTGATTTTAAAATATTTCAAATCACGCGCGATTCAAAATTGCTAGGCCTAACTTCATTTTAAAAATTTTCGAGCAAAGTGAAAGTCATCAAAATTTTCCAGTAAAGGTAAGACCTTCAAGTTTTTATATGAGCGGAGCGGCTAAATGTGCGCCTGTTTTTGTTATTATCAAGTTAAGTCAACTGAATTAATTTCCCCCTTTTCCAAAATTGTATGCTTTACTTCAAAATAATTGCTAATTAGCTTGTTTATTGTCACCTTTTCCAAAATACTTGGGAAGTAATGACTTTAAATTTAAAAAAAAATAATTTTTCCTTTATTGATTTAGGCTTACAAAAATGGAGAAAGAATCAAGAAATATGGGGGAAAACCTCAAAAAAATTGAGGAAACAATAAGTTTCCAAGGATGCCAGGTGTCCCAGGTAACGATAAATGTTTAAGTTGGAGGCCGCCGGAACAATGGCACTGAGGAAAGAAACATTTGTACAAGTGGCAAAAAAATGGGGAATTTCCCGGAAAAAAAATTTCCTTTAACCTGTGGACGGGCTGAATGGTCTTTCGGGTTCGATTTGTTGCCATCATTTTAAATGGCGGCCAAAAACTTAAAACCCTTCTATATGGAATAATGTCCGCATGAAAAGTAGCAAGAAATGTCCCGACGGGCTGACGGGCAACGCCGAGTGCTTTCGCTCCTTACAAAAATGGAGAAAGAATTAAGAAATATGGGGGAAAACCTCAAAAAAATTGAGGAAACACTAAGTTTCCAAGGATGCCAGGTGTCTTAGGTAACGATAAATTTTTACGTTGGAGGCCGCCGGAACAATGGCACTGAGGAAAGAAACATTTGTACAAGTGGCAAAAAAATGGGGAATTTCCCGGAAAAAAATTTCCTTTAACCTGTAGACGGGCTGAATGGTCTTTCGGGTTCGATTTGTTGCCATCTTTTTAAATGGCGGCCAAAAACTTAAAACCCTTCTTTATGGAATAATGTCCGCATGAAAAGTAGCAAGAAATGTCCCGACGGGCTGACGGGCAACGCCGAGTGCCTTCGCTCCTTACAAAAATGGAGAAAGAATTAAGAAATATGGGGGAAAACCTCAAAAAAATTGAGGAAACAATAAGTTTCCAAGGATGCCAGGTGTCCCAGGTAACGATAAATTTTTACGTTGGAGGCCGCCGGAACAATGGCACTGAGGAAAGAAACATTTGTACAAGTGGCAAAAAAATGGGGAATTTCCCGGAAAAAAAAATTGCTTTAACCTGTAGACGGGCTGAATGGTCTTTCGGGTTCTATTTGTTGCCATCTTTTTAAATGGCGGCCAAAAACTTAGAACCCTTCTTTATGGAATAATGTCCGCATGAAAAGTAGCAAGAAATGTCCCGACGGGCTGACGGGCAACGCCGAGTGCCTTCGCTCCTTACAAAAATGGAGAAAGAATTAGGAAATATGGGGGAAAACCCAAAAAAAATTGAGGAAACAATAAGTTTCCAAGGATGCCAGGTGTCCCAGGTAACGATAAATTTTTACGTTGGAGGCCGCCGGAACAATGGCACTGAGGAAAGAAACATTTGTACAAGTGGCAAAAAAATGGGGAATTTCCCGGAAAAAAATTTCCTTTAACCTGTAGACGGGCTGAATGGTCTTTCGGGTTCGATTTGTTGCCATCTTTTTAAATGGAGGCCAAAAACTTAAAACCCTTCTTTATGGAACAATGTCCGCATGAAAAGTAGCAAGAAATGTCCCGACGGGCTGACGGGCAACGCCAGGTGCCTTCGCTCCTTACAAAAATGGAGAAAGAATTAAGAAATATGGGGGAAAACCTCAAAAAAATTGAGGAAACAATAAGTTTCCAAGGATGCCAGGTGTCCCAGGTAACGATAAATTTTTACGTTGGAGGCCGCCGGAACAATGGCACTGAGGAAAGAAAAAATTGGACAAGTGGCAAAAAAATGGGGAATTTCCCGGAAAAAAAATTTCCTTTAACCTGAAGACGGGCTGAATGGTCTTTCGGGTTCGATTTGTTGCCATCATTTTAAATGGCGGCCAAAAACTTAAAACCCTTCTATATGGAATAATGTCCGCATGAAAAGTAGCAAGAAATGTCCCGACGGGCTGACGGGCAACGCCGAGTGCTTTCGCTCCTTACAAAAATGGAGAAAGAATTAAGAAATATGGGGGAAAACCTCAAAAAAATTGAGGAAACACTAAGTTTCCAAGGATGCCAGGTGTCTTAGGTAACGATAAATTTTTACGTTGGAGGCCGCCGGAACAATGGCACTGAGGAAAAAAACATTTGTACAAGTGGCAAAAAAATAGGGAATTTCCCGGAAAAAAAATTTCCTTTAACCTGTAGACGGGCTGAATGGTCTTTCGGGTTCGATTTGTTGCCATCTTTTTAAATGGCGGCCAAAAACTTAAAACCCTTCTTTATGGAATAATGTCCGCATGAAAAGTAGCAAGAAATGTCCCGACGGGCTGACGGGCAACGCCGAGTGCCTTCGCTCCTTACAAAAATGGAGAAAGAATTAAGAAATATGGGGGAAAACCTCAAAAAAATTGAGGAAACAATAAGTTTCCAAGGATGCCAGGTGTCCCAGGTAACGATAAATTTTTACGTTGGAGGCCGCCGGAACAATGGCACTGAGGAAAGAAACATTTGTACAAGTGGGAAAAAAATCTGGAATTTCCCGGAAAAAAATTTTCCTTTAACCTGTAGACGGGCTGAATGGTCTTTCGGGTTCTATTTGTTGCCATCTTTTTAAATGGCGGCCAAAAACTTAAAACCCTTCTTTATGGAATAATGTCCGCATGAAAAGTAGCAAGAAATGTCCCGACGGGCTGACGGGCAACGCCGAGTGCCTTCGCTCCTTACAAAAATGGAGAAAGAATTAAGAAATATGAGGGAAAACCTCAAAAAAATTGAGGAAACAATAAGTTTCCAAGGATGCCAGGTGTCCCAGGTAACTATAAATTTTAACGTTGGAGGCCGCCGGAACAATGGCACTGAGGAAAGAAACATTTGTACAAGTGGCAAAAAAATGGGGAATTTCCCGGAAAAAAAAATCGCTTTAACCTGTAGACGGGCTGAATGGTCTTTCGGGTTCTATTTATTGCCATCTTTTTAAATGGCGGCCAAAAACTTAGAACCCTTCTTTATGGAATAATGTCCGCATGAAAAGTAGCAAGAAATGTCCCGACGGGCTGACGGGCAACGCCGAGTGCCTTCGCTCCTTACAAAAATGGAGAAAGAATTAGGAAATATGGGGGAAAACCTAAAAAAAATTGAGGAAACAATAAGTTTCCAAGGATGCCAGGTGTCCCAGGTAACGATAAATTTTTACGTTGGAGGCCGCCGGAACAATGGCACTGAGGAAAGAAACATTTGTACAAGTGGCAAAAAAATGGGGAATTTCCCGGAAAAAAATTTCCTTTAACCTGTAGACGGGCTGAATGGTCTTTCGGGTTCGATTTGTTGCCATCATTTTAAATGGCGGCCAAAAACTTAAAACCCTTCTATATGGAATAATGTCCGCATGAAAAGTAGCAAGAAATGTCCCGACGGGCTGACGGGCAACGCCGAGTGCTTTCGCTCCTTACAAAAATGGAGAAAGAATTAAGAAATATGGGGGAAAACCTCAAAAAAATTGAGGAAACACTAAGTTTCCAAGGATGCCAGGTGTCTTAGGTAACGATAAATTTTTACGTTGGAGGCCGCCGGAACAATGGCACTGAGGAAAAAAACATTTGTACAAGTGGCAAAAAAATAGGGAATTTCCCGGAAAAAAAATTTCCTTTAACCTGTAGACGGGCTGAATGGTCTTTCGGGTTCGATTTGTTGCCATCTTTTTAAATGGCGGCCAAAAACTTAAAACCCTTCTTTATGGAATAATGTCCGCATGAAAAGTAGCAAGAAATGTCCCGACGGGCTGACGGGCAACGCCGAGTGCCTTCGCTCCTTACAAAAATGGAGAAAGAATTAAGAAATATGGGGGAAAACCTCAAAAAAATTGAGGAAACAATAAGTTTCCAAGGATGCCAGGTGTCCCAGGTAACGATAAATTTTTACGTTGGAGGCCGCCGGAACAATGGCACTGAGGAAAGAAACATTTGTACAAGTGGGAAAAAAATCTGGAATTTCCCGGAAAAAAATTTTCCTTTAACCTGTAGACGGGCTGAATGGTCTTTCGGGTTCTATTTGTTGCCATCTTTTTAAATGGCGGCCAAAAACTTAAAACCCTTCTTTATGGAATAATGTCCGCATGAAAAGTAGCAAGAAATGTCCCGACGGGCTGACGGGCAACGCCGAGTGCCTTCGCTCCTTACAAAAATGGAGAAAGAATTAAGAAATATGAGGGAAAACCTCAAAAAAATTGAGGAAACAATAAGTTTCCAAGGATGCCAGGTGTCCCAGGTAACTATAAATTTTAACGTTGGAGGCCGCCGGAACAATGGCACTGAGGAAAGAAACATTTGTACAAGTGGCAAAAAAATGGGGAATTTCCCGGAAAAAAAAATCGCTTTAACCTGTAGACGGGCTGAATGGTCTTTCGGGTTCTATTTATTGCCATCTTTTTAAATGGCGGCCAAAAACTTAGAACCCTTCTTTATGGAATAATGTCCGCATGAAAAGTAGCAAGAAATGTCCCGACGGGCTGACGGGCAACGCCGAGTGCCTTCGCTCCTTACAAAAATGGAGAAAGAATTAGGAAATATGGGGGAAAACCTAAAAAAAATTGAGGAAACAATAAGTTTCCAAGGATGCCAGGTGTCCCAGGTAACGATAAATTTTTACGTTGGAGGCCGCCGGAACAATGGCACTGAGGAAAGAAACATTTGTACAAGTGGCAAAAAAATGGGGAATTTCCCGGAAAAAAATTTCCTTTAACCTGTAGACGGGCTGAATGGTCTTTCGGGTTCGATTTGTTGCCATCTTTTTAAATGGCGGCCAAAAACTTAAAACCCTTCTTTATGGAATAATGTCCGCATGAAAAGTAGCAAGAAATGTCCCGACGGGCTGACGGGCAACGCCGAGTGCCTTCGCTCCTTACAAAAATGGAGAAAGAATTAAGAAATATGGGGGAAAACCTCAAAAAAATTGAGGAAACAATAAGTTTCCAAGGATGCCAGGTGTCCCAGGTAACGATAAATTTTTACGTTGGAGGCCGCCGGAACAATGGCACTGAGGAAAGAAACATTTGTACAAGTGGGAAAAAAATCTGGAATTTCCCGGAAAAAAAATTTCCTTTAACCTGTAGATGGGCTGAATGGTCTTTCGGGTTCTATTTGTTGCCATCTTTTTAAATGGCGGCCAAAAACTTAAAACCCTTCTTTATGGAATAATGTCCGCATGAAAAGTAGCAAGAAATGTCCCGACGGGCTGACGGGCAACGCCGAGTGCCTTCGCTCCTTACAAAAATGGAGAAAGAATTAAGAAATATGGGGGAAAACCTCAAAAAAATTGAGGAAACAATAAGTTTCCAAGGATGCCAGGTGTCCCAGGTAACTATAAATTTTAACGTTGGAGGCCGCCGGAACAATGGCACTGAGGAAAGAAACATTTGTACAAGTGGCAAAAAATGGGGAATTTCCCGGAAAAAAAAATTGCTTTAACCTGTAGACGGGCTGAATGGTCTTTCGGGTTCTATTTGTTGCCATCTTTTTAAATGGCGGCCAAAAACTTAGAACCCTTCTTTATGGAATAATGTCCGCATGAAAAGTAGCAAGAAATGTCCCGACGGGCTGACGGGCAACGCCGAGTGCCTTCGCTCCTTACAAAAATGGAGAAAGAATTAGGAAATATGGGGGAAAACCTAAAAAAAATTGAGGAAACAATAAGTTTCCAAGGATGCCAGGTGTCCCAGGTAACGATAAATTTTTACGTTGGAGGCCGCCGGAAAAATGGCACTGAGGAAAGAAAAAATTGGACAAGTGGCAAAAAAATGGGGAATTTCCCGGAAAAAAAATTTCCTTTAACCTGAAGACGGGCTGAATGGTCTTTCGGGTTCGATTTGTTGCCATCATTTTAAATGGCGGCCAAAAACTTAAAACCCTTCTATATGGAATAATGTCCGCATGAAAAGTAGCAAGAAATGTCCCGACGGGCTGACGGGCAACGCCGAGTGCTTTCGCTCCTTACAAAAATGGAGAAAGAATTAAGAAATATGGGGGAAAACCTCAAAAAAATTGAGGAAACACTAAGTTTCCAAGGATGCCAGGTGTCTTAGGTAACGATAAATTTTTACGTTGGAGGCCGCCGGAACAATGGCACTGAGGAAAAAAACATTTGTACAAGTGGCAAAAAAATAGGGAATTTCCCGGAAAAAAAATTTCCTTTAACCTGTAGACGGGCTGAATGGTCTTTCGGGTTCGATTTGTTGCCATCTTTTTAAATGGCGGCCAAAAACTTAAAACCCTTCTTTATGGAATAATGTCCGCATGAAAAGTAGCAAGAAATGTCCCGACGGGCTGACGGGCAACGCCGAGTGCCTTCGCTCCTTACAAAAATGGAGAAAGAATTAAGAAATATGGGGGAAAACCTCAAAAAAATTGAGGAAACAATAAGTTTCCAAGGATGCCAGGTGTCCCAGGTAACGATAAATTTTTACGTTGGAGGCCGCCGGAACAATGGCACTGAGGAAAGAAACATTTGTACAAGTGGGAAAAAAATCTGGAATTTCCCGGAAAAAAAATTTCCTTTAACCTGTAGACGGGCTGAATGGTCTTTCGGGTTCGATTTGTTGCCATCATTTTAAATGGCGGCCAAAAACTTAAAACCCTTCTATATGGAATAATGTCCGCATGAAAAGTAGCAAGAAATGTCCCGACGGGCTGACGGGCAACGCCGAGTGCTTTCGCTCCTTACAAAAATGGAGAAAGAATTAAGAAATATGGGGGAAAACCTCAAAAAAATTGAGGAAACACTAAGTTTCCAAGGATGCCAGGTGTCTTAGGTAACGATAAATTTTTACGTTGGAGGCCGCCGGAACAATGGCACTGAGGAAAAAAACATTTGTACAAGTGGCAAAAAACTAGGGAATTTCCCGGAAAAAAAATTTCCTTTAACCTGTAGACGGGCTGAATGGTCTTTCGGGTTCGATTTGTTGCCATCTTTTTAAATGGCGGCCAAAAACTTAAAACCCTTCTTTATGGAATAATGTCCGCATGAAAAGTAGCAAGAAATGTCCCGACGGGCTGACGGGCAACGCCGAGTGCCTTCGCTCCTTACAAAAATGGAGAAAGAATTAAGAAATATGGGGGAAAACCTCAAAAAAATTGAGGAAACAATAAGTTTCCAAGGATGCCAGGTGTCCCAGGTAACGATAAATTTTTACGTTGGAGGCCGCCGGAACAATGGCACTGAGGAAAGAAACATTTGTACAAGTGGGAAAAAAATCTGGAATTTCCCGGAAAAAAAATTTCCTTTAACCTGTAGACGGGCTGAATGGTCTTTCGGGTTCTATTTGTTGCCATCTTTTTAAATGGCGGCCAAAAACTTAAAACCCTTCTTTATGGAATAATGTCCGCATGAAAAGTAGCAAGAAATATCCCGACGGGCTGACGGGCAACGCCGAGTGCCTTCGCTCCTTACAAAAATGGAGAAAGAATTAAGAAATATGGGGGAAAACCTCAAAAAAATTGAGGAAACAATAAGTTTCCAAGGATGCCAGGTGTCCCAGGTAACTATAAATTTTAACGTTGGAGGCCGCCGGAACAATGGCACTGAGGAAAGAAACATTTGTACAAGTGGCAAAAAAATGGGGAATTTCCCGGAAAAAAAAATTGCTTTAACCTGTAGACGGGCTGAATGGTCTTTCGGGTTCTATTTGTTGCCATCTTCTTAAATGGCGGCCAAAAACTTAGAACCCTTCTTTATGGAATAATGTCCGCATGAAAAGTAGCAAGAAATGTCCCGACGGGCTGACGGGCAACGCCGAGTGCCTTCGCTCCTTACAAAAATGGAGAAAGAATTAGGAAATATGGGGGAAAACCTAAAAAAAATTGAGGAAACAATAAGTTTCCAAGGATGCCAGGTGTCCCAGGTAACGATAAATTTTTACGTTGGAGGCCGCCGGAACAATGGCACTGAGGAAAGAAACATTTGTACAAGTGGCAAAAAAATGGGGAATTTCCCGGAAAAAAATTTCCTTTAACCTGTAGACGGGCTGAATGGTCTTTCGGGTTCGATTTGTTGCCATCTTTTTAAATGGAGGCCAAAAACTTAAAACCCTTCTTTATGGAATAATGTCCGCATGAAAAGTAGCAAGAAATGTCCCGACGGGCTGACGGGCAACGCCGAGTGCCTTCGCTCCTTACAAAAATGGAGAAAGAATTAAGAAATATGGGGCAAAACCTCAAAAAAATTGAGGAAACAATAAGTTTCCAAGGATCCCAGGTGTCCCAGGTAACGATAAATTTTTACGTTGGAGGCCGCCGGAACAATGGCACTGAGGAAAGAAACATTTGTACAAGTGGCAAAAAATGGGGAATTTCCCGGAAAAAAAAATTGCTTTAACCTGTAGACGGGCTGAATGGTCTTTCGGGTTCTATTTGTTGCCATCTTCTTAAATGGCGGCCAAAAACTTAGAACCCTTCTTTATGGAATAATGTCCGCATGAAAAGTAGCAAGAAATGTCCCGACGGGCTGACGGGCAACGCCGAGTGCCTTCGCTCCTTACAAAAATGGAGAAAGAATTAGGAAATATGGGGGAAAACCTAAAAAAAATTGAGGAAACAATAAGTTTCCAAGGATGCCAGGTGTCCCAGGTAACGATAAATTTTTACGTTGGAGGCCGCCGGAACAATGGCACTGAGGAAAGAAACATTTGTACAAGTGGCAAAAAAATGGGGAATTTCCCGGAAAAAAATTTCCTTTAACCTGTAGACGGGCTGAATGGTCTTTCGGGTTCGATTTGTTGCCATCTTTTTAAATGGAGGCCAAAAACTTAAAACCCTTCTTTATGGAATAATGTCCGCATGAAAAGTAGCAAGAAATGTCCCGACGGGCTGACGGGCAACGCCGAGTGCCTTCGCTCCTTACAAAAATGGAGAAAGAATTAAGAAATATGGGGCAAAACCTCAAAAAAATTGAGGAAACAATAAGTTTCCAAGGATCCCAGGTGTCCCAGGTAACGATAAATTTTTACGTTGGAGGCCGCCGGAACAATGGCACTGAGGAAAGAAACATTTGTACAAGTGGCAAAAATATCTGGAATTTCCCGGAAAAAAAATTTCCTTTAACCTGTAGACGGGCTGAATGGTCTTTCGGGTTCGAGTTGTTGCCATCTTTTTAAATGGCGGCCAAAAACTTAAAACCCTTCTTTATGGAATAATGTCCGCATGAAAAGTAGCAAGAAATGTCCCGACGGGCTGACGGTTAACGCCGAGTGCCTTCGCTCCTTACAAAAATGGAGAAAGAATTAAGAAATATGGGGGAAAACCTCAAAAAATTGAGGAAACAATAAGTTTCCAAGGATGCCAGGTGTCCCAGGTAACGATAAATTTTTACGTTGGAGGCCGCCGGAACAATGGCACTGAGGAAAGAAACATTTGTACAAGTGGCAAAAAAAATGGGGAATTACCCGGAAAAAAAATTTCCTTTAACCTGTAGACGGGCTGAATGGTCTTTCGGGTTCGATTTGATTCCATCTTTTTAAATGCCGGCCAAAAACTTAAAACCCTTCTTTATGGAATAATGTACGCATGAAAAGTAGCAAGAAATGTCCCGACGGGCAACGCCGAGTGCCTTCGCTCCTTACAAAAATGGAGAAAGAATTAAGAAATATGGGGGAAAACCTCAAAAAATTGAGGAAACAATAAGTTTCCAAGGATGCCAGGTGTCCCAGGTAACGATAAATTTTTACGTTGGAGGCCGCCGGAACAATGGCACTGAGGAAAGAAACATTTGTACAAGTGGCAAAAAAAATGGGGAATTTCCCGGAAAAAAAATTTCCTTTAACCTGTAGACGGGCTGAATGGTCTTTCGGGTTCGATTTGTTTCCATCTTTTTAATTGCCGGCCAAAAACTTAAAACCCTTCTTTATGGAATAATGTCCGCATGAAAAGTAGCAAGAAATGTCCCGACGGGCAACGCCGAGTGCCTTCGCTCCTTACAAAAATGGAGAAAGAATTAAGAAATATGGGGGAAAACCTCAAAAAAATTGAGGAAACAATAAGTTTCCAAGGATGCCAGGTGTCCCAGGTAACGATAAATTTTTACGTTGGAGGCCGCCGGAACAATGGCACTGAGGAAAGAAACATTTGTACAAGTGGCAAAAAAATGGGGAATTTCCCGGAAAAAAATTTCCTTTAACCTGTAGACGGGCTAAATTGTCTTTCGGGTTCGATTTGTTGCCATCTTTTTAAATGGCGGCCAAAAACTTAAAACCCTTCTTTATGGAATAATGTCCGCATGAAAAGTAGCAAGAAATGTCCCGACGGGCTGACGGGCAACGCCGAGTGCCTTCGCTCCTTACAAAAATGGAGAAAGAATTAGGAAATATGGGGGAAAACCTCAAAAAAAAATTGAGGAAACAATAAGTTTCCAAGGATGCCAGGTGTCCCAGGTAACGATAAATTTTTACGTTGGAGGCCGCCGGAACAATGGCACTGAGGAAAGAAACATTTGTACAAGTGGCAAAAAAATGGGGAATTTCCCGGAAAAAAATTTCCTTTAACCTGTAGACGGGCTGAATGGTCTTTCGGGTTCGATTTGTTGCCATCTTTTTAAATGGCGGCCAAAAACTTAAAACCCTTCTTTATGGAATAATGTCCGCATGAAAAGTAGCAAGAAATGTCCCGACGGGCTGACGGGCAACGCCGAGTGCCTTCGCTCCTAGGGTTCTACAAAAATATCAGTCATCAATAAAATCTACCCATTCTTTATATCATTTTGATGGAAGTTCTTATTACACGCGAGCGACGCTGAGGGTAACAGGTAGTTATGATATATGATTAGCAAAATATCTAGTTGCCTTTACGTTTTGTCACGTGATTATAGGAGCGCGTGATTTTAAAATATTTCAAATCACGCGCGATTCAAAATTGCTAGGCCTAACTTCATTTTAAAAATTTTCGAGCAAAGTGAAAGTCATCAAAATTTTCCAGTAAAGGTAAGACCTTCAAGTTTTTATATGAGCGGAGCGGCTAAATGTGCGCCTGTTTTTGTTATTATCAAGTTAAGTCAACTGAATTAATTTCCCCCTTTTCCAAAATTGTATGCTTTACTTCAAAATAATTGCTAATTAGCTTGTTTATTGTCACCTTTTCCAAAATACTTGGGAAGTAATGACTTTAAATTTAAAAAAAAATAATTTTTCCTTTATTGATTTAGGCTTACAAAAATGGAGAAAGAATCAAGAAATATGGGGGAAAACCTCAAAAAAATTGAGGAAACAATAAGTTTCCAAGGATGCCAGGTGTCCCAGGTAACGATAAATGTTTACGTTGGAGGCCGCCGGAACAATGGCACTGAGGAAAGAAACATTTGTACAAGTGGCAAAAAAATGGGGAATTTCCCGGAAAAAAAATTTCCTTTAACCTGTGGACGGGCTGAATGGTCTTTCGGGTTCGATTTGTTGCCATCATTTTAAATGGCGGCCAAAAACTTAAAACCCTTCTATATGGAATAATGTCCGCATGAAAAGTAGCAAGAAATGTCCCGACGGGCTGACGGGCAACGCCAGGTGCCTTCGCTCCTTACAAAAATGGAGAAAGAATTAAGAAATATGGGGGAAAACCTCAAAAAAATTGAGGAAACAATAAGTTTCCAAGGATGCCAGGTGTCCCAGGTAACGATAAATTTTTACGTTGGAGGCCGCCGGAACAATGGCACTGAGGAAAGAAAAAATTGGACAAGTGGCAAAAAAATGGGGAATTTCCCGGAAAAAAAATTTCCTTTAACCTGAAGACGGGCTGAATGGTCTTTCGGGTTCGATTTGTTGCCATCTTTTTAAATGGCAGCCAAAAACTTAAAACCCTTCTTTATGGAATAATGTCCGCATGAAAAGTAGCAAGAAATGTCCCGACGGGCTGACGGGCAACGCCGAGTGCCTTCGCTCCTTACAAAAATGGAGAAAGAATTAAGAAATATGGGGGAAAACCTCAAAAAAATTGAGGAAACAATAAGTTTCCAAGGATGCCAGGTGTCCCAGGTAACGATAAATTTTTACGTTGGAGGCCGCCGGAACAATGGCACTGAGGAAAGAAATATTTGTACAAGTGGCAAAAAAATGGGGAATTTCCCAGAAAAACAATTTCCTTTAACCTGTGGACGGGCTGAATGGTCTTTCGGGTTCGATTTGTTGCCATCATTTTAAATGGCGGCCAAAAACTTAAAACCCTTCTATATGGAATAATGTCCGCATGAAAAGTAGCAAGAAATGTCCCGACGGGCTGACGGGCAACGCCGAGTGCTTTCGCTCCTTACAAAAATGGAGAAAGAATTAAGAAATATGGGGGAAAACCTCAAAAAAATTGAGGAAACACTAAGTTTCCAAGGATGCCAGGTGTCTTAGGTAACGATAAATTTTTACGTTGGAGGCCGCCGGAACAATGGCACTGAGGAAAAAAACATTTGTACAAGTGGCAAAATAATAGGGAATTTCCCGGAAAAAAAATTTCCTTTAACCTGTAGACGGGCTGAATGGTCTTTCGGGTTCGATTTGTTGCCATCTTTTTAAATGGCGGCCAAAAACTTAAAACCCTTCTTTATGGAATAATGTCCGCATGAAAAGTAGCAAGAAATGTCCCGACGGGCTGACGGGCAACGCCGAGTGCCTTCGCTCCTTACAAAAATGGAGAAAGAATTAAGAAATATGGGGGAAAACCTCAAAAAAATTGAGGAAACAATAAGTTTCCAAGGATGCCAGGTGTCCCAGGTAACGATAAATTTTTACGTTGGAGGCCGCCGGAACAATGGCACTGAGGAAAGAAACATTTGTACAAGTGGGAAAAAATTCTGGAATTTCCCGGAAAAAAAATTTCCTTTAACCTGTAGACGGGCTGAATGGTCTTTCGGGTTCTATTTGTTGCCATCTTTTTAAATGGCGGCCAAAAACTTAAAACCCTTCTTTATGGAATAATGTCCGCATGAAAAGTAGCAAGAAATGTCCCGACGGGCTGACGGGCAACGCCGAGTGCCTTCGCTCCTTACAAAAATGGAGAAAGAATTAAGAAATATGGGGGAAAACCTCAAAAAAATTGAGGAAACAATAAGTTTCCAAGGATGCCAGGTGTCCCAGGTAACTATAAATTTTAACGTTGGAGGCCGCCGGAACAATGGCACTGAGGAAAGAAACATTTGTACAAGTGGCAAAAAAATGGGGAATTTCCCGGAAAAAAAATTGCTTTAACCTGTAGACGGGCTGAATGGTCTTTCGGGTTCGATTTGTTGCCATCTTTTTAAATGGCGGCCAAAAACTTAAAACCCTTCTTTATGGAATAATGTCCGCATGAAAAGTAGCAAGAAATGTCCCGACGGGCTGACGGGCAACGCCGAGTGCCTTCGCTCCTAGGGTGCTACAAAAATATCAGTCATCAATAAAATCTACCCATTCTTTATATCATTTTGATGGAAGTTCTTATTACACGCGAGCGACGCTGAGGGTAACAGGTAGTTATGATATATGATTAGCAAAATATCTAGTTGCCTTTACGTTTTGTCACGTGATTATAGGAGCGCGTGATTTTAAAATATTTCAAATCACGCGCGATTCAAAATTGCTAGGCCTAACTTCATTTTAAAAATTTTCGAGCAAAGTGAAAGTCATCAAAATTTTCCAGTAAAGGTAAGACCTTCAAGTTTTTATATGAGCGGAGCGGCTAAATGTGCGCCTGTTTTTGTTATTATCAAGTTAAGTCAACTGAATTAATTTCCCCCTTTTCCAAAATTGTATGCTTTACTTCAAAATAATTGCTAATTAGCTTGTTTATTGTCACCTTTTCCAAAATACTTGGGAAGTAATGACTTTAAATTTAAAAAAAAATAATTTTTCCTTTATTGATTTAGGCTTACAAAAATGGAGAAAGAATCAAGAAATATGGGGGAAAACCTCAAAAAAATTGAGGAAACAATAAGTTTCCAAGGATGCCAGGTGTCCCAGGTAACGATAAATGTTTACGTTGGAGGCCGCCGGAACAATGGCACTGAGGAAAGAAACATTTGTACAAGTGGCAAAAAAATGGGGAATTTCCCGGAAAAAAATTTCCTTTAACCTGTGGACGGGCTGAATGGTCTTTCGGGTTCGATTTGTTGCCATCATTTTAAATGGCGGCCAAAAACTTAAAACCCTTCTATATGGAATAATGTCCGCATGAAAAGTAGCAAGAAATGTCCCGACGGGCTGACGGGCAACGCCAGGTGCCTTCGCTCCTTACAAAAATGGAGAAAGAATTAAGAAATATGGGGGAAAACCTCAAAAAAATTGAGGAAACAATAAGTTTCCAAGGATGCCAGGTGTCCCAGGTAACGATAAATTTTTACGTTGGAGGCCGCCGGAACAATGGCACTGAGGAAAGAAAAAATTGGACAAGTGGCAAAAAAAATGGGGAATTTCCCGGAAAAAAAATTTCCTTTAACCTGAAGACGGGCTGAATGGTCTTTCGGGTTCGATTTGTTGCCATCATTTTAAATGGCGGCCAAAAACTTAAAACCCTTCTATATGGAATAATGTCCGCATGAAAAGTAGCAAGAAATGTCCCGACGGGCTGACGGGCAACGCCGAGTGCTTTCGCTCCTTACAAAAATGGAGAAAGAATTAAGAAATATGGGGGAAAACCTCAAAAAAATTGAGGAAACACTAAGTTTCCAAGGATGCCAGGTGTCTTAGGTAACGATAAATTTTTACGTTGGAGGCCGCCGGAACAATGGCACTGAGGAAAAAAACATTTGTACAAGTGGCAAAAAAATAGGGAATTTCCCGGAAAAAAAATTTCCTTTAACCTGTAGACGGGCTGAATGGTCTTTCGGGTTCGATTTGTTGCCATCTTTTTAAATGGCGGCCAAAAACTTAAAACCCTTCTTTATGGAATAATGTCCGCATGAAAAGTAGCAAGAAATGTCCCGACGGGCTGTAGGGCAACGCCGAGTGCCTTCGCTCCTTACAAAAATGGAGAAAGAATTAAGAAATATGGGGGAAATCCTCAAAAAAATTGAGGAAACAATAAGTTTCCAAGGATGCCAGGTGTCCCAGGTAACGATAAATGTTTACGTTGGAGGCCGCCGGAACAATGGCACTGAGGAAAGAAACATTTGTACAAGTGGCCAAAAAATGGGGAATTTCCCGGAAAAAAAAAATTCCTTTAACCTGTAGACGGGCTGAATGGTCTTTCGGGTTCGATTTGTTGCCATCTTTTTAAATGGCGGCCAAAAACTTAAAACCCTTCTTTATGGAATAATGTCCGCATGAAAAGTAGCAAGAAATGTTCCGACGGGCTGACGGGCAACGCCGAGTGCCTTCGCTCCTAGGGTGCTACAAAAATATCAGTCATCAATAAAATCTACCCATTCTTTATATCATTTTGATGGAAGTTCTTATTACACGCGAGCGACGCTGAGGGTAACAGGTAGTTATGATATATGATTAGCAAAATATCTAGTTGCCTTTACGTTTTGTCACGTGATTATAGGAGCGCGTGATTTTAAAATATTTCAAATCACGCGCGATTCAAAATTGCTAGGCCTAACTTCATTTTAAAAATTTTCGAGCAAAGTGAAAGTCATCAAAATTTTCCAGTAAAGGTAAGACCTTCAAGTTTTTATATGAGCGGAGCGGCTAAATGTGCGCCTGTTTTTGTTATTATCAAGTTAAGTCAACTGAATTAATTTTCCCCTTTTCCAAAATTGTATGCTTTACTTCAAAATAATTGCTAATTAGCTTGTTTATTGTCACCTTTTCCAAAATACTTGGGAAGTAATGACTTTAAATTTAAAAAAAAATAATTTTTCCTTTATTGATTTAGGCTTACAAAAATGGAGAAAGAATCAAGAAATATGAGGGAAAACCTCAAAAAAATTGAGGAAACAATAAGTTTCCAAGGATGCCAGGTGTCCCAGGTAACGATAAATGTTTACGTTGGAGGCCGCCGGAACAATGGCACTGAGGAAAGAGACATTTGTACAAGTGGCAAAAAATGGGGAATTTCCCGGAAAAAAAATTTCCTTTAACCTGTGGACGGGCTGAATGGTCTTTCGGTTTCGATTTGTTGCCATCATTTTAAATGGCGGCCAAAAACTTAAAACCCTTCTATATGGAATAATGTCCGCATGAAAAGTAGCAAGAAATGTCCCGACGGGCTGACGGGCAACGCCAGGTGCCTTCGCTCCTTACAAAAATGGAGAAAGAATTAAGAAATATGGGGGAAAACCTCAAAAAAATTGAGGAAACAATAAGTTTCCAAGGATGCCAGGTGTCCCAGGTAACGATAAATTTTTACGTTGGAGGCCGCCGGAACAATGGCACTGAGGAAAGAAAAAATTGGACAAGTGGCAAAAAAATGGGGAATTTCCCGGAAAAAAAATTTCCTTTAACCTGAAGACGGGCTGAATGGTCTTTCGGGTTCGATTTGTTGCCATCATTTTAAATGGCGGCCAAAAACTTAAAACCCTTCTATATGGAATAATGTCCGCATGAAAAGTAGCAAGAAATGTCCCGACGGGCTGACGGGCAACGCCGAGTGCTTTCGCTCCTTACAAAAATGGAGAAAGAATTAAGAAATATGGGGGAAAACCTCAAAAAAATTGAGGAAACACTAAGTTTCCAAGGATGCCAGGTGTCTTAGGTAACGATAAATTTTTACGTTGGAGGCCGCCGGAACAATGGCACTGAGGAAAAAAACATTTGTACAAGTGGCAAAAAAATAGGGAATTTCCCGGAAAAAAAATTTCCTTTAACCTGTAGACGGGCTGAATGGTCTTTCGGGTTCGATTTGTTGCCATCTTTTTAAATGGCGGCCAAAAACTTAAAACCCTTCTTTATGGAATAATGTCCGCATGAAAAGTAGCAAGAAATGTCCCGACGGGCTGACGGGCAACGCCGAGTGCCTTCGCTCCTTACAAAAATGGAGAAAGAATTAAGAAATATGGGGGAAATCCTCAAAAAAATTGAGGAAACAATAAGTTTCCAAGGATGCCAGGTGTCCCAGGTAACGATAAATGTTTACGTTGGAGGCCGCCGGAACAATGGCACTGAGGAAAGAAACATTTGTACAAGTGGCCAAAAAATGGGGAATTTCCCGGAAAAAAAAAATTCCTTTAACCTGTAGACGGGCTGAATGGTCTTTCGGGTTCGATTTGTTGCCATCTTTTTAAATGGCGGCCAAAAACTTAAAACCCTTCTTTATGGAATAATGTCCGCATGAAAAGTAGCAAGAAATGTTCCGACGGGCTGACGGGCAACGCCGAGTGCCTTCGCTCCTAGGGTGCTACAAAAATATCAGTCATCAATAAAATCTACCCATTCTTTATATCATTTTGATGGAAGTTCTTATTACACGCGAGCGACGCTGAGGGTAACAGGTAGTTATGATATATGATTAGCAAAATATCTAGTTGCCTTTACGTTTTGTCACGTGATTATAGGAGCGCGTGATTTTAAAATATTTCAAATCACGCGCGATTCAAAATTGCTAGGCCTAACTTCATTTTAAAAATTTTCGAGCAAAGTGAAAGTCATCAAAATTTTCCAGTAAAGGTAAGACCTTCAAGTTTTTATATGAGCGGAGCGGCTAAATGTGCGCCTGTTTTTGTTATTATCAAGTTAAGTCAACTGAATTAATTTCCCCCTTTTCCAAAATTGTATGCTTTACTTCAAAATAATTGCTAATTAGCTTGTTTATTGTCACCTTTTCCAAAATACTTGGGAAGTAATGACTTTAAATTTAAAAAAAAATAATTTTTCCTTTATTGATTTAGGCTTACAAAAATGGAGAAAGAATCAAGAAATATGGGGGAAAACCTCAAAAAAATTGAGGAAACAATAAGTTTCCAAGGATGCCAGGTGTCCCAGGTAACGATAAATGTTTAAGTTGGAGGCCGCCGGAACAATGGCACTGAGGAAAGAAACATTTGTACAAGTGGCAAAAAAATGGGGAATTTCCCGGAAAAAAAATTTCCTTTAACCTGTGGACGGGCTGAATGGTCTTTCGGGTTCGATTTGTTGCCATCATTTTAAATGGCGGCCAAAAACTTAAAACCCTTCTATATGGAATAATGTCCGCATGAAAAGTAGCAAGAAATGTCCCGACGGGCTGACGGGCAACGCCGAGTGCTTTCGCTCCTTACAAAAATGGAGAAAGAATTAAGAAATATGGGGGAAAACCTCAAAAAAATTGAGGAAACACTAAGTTTCCAAGGATGCCAGGTGTCTTAGGTAACGATAAATTTTTACGTTGGAGGCCGCCGGAACAATGGCACTGAGGAAAGAAACATTTGTACAAGTGGCAAAAAAATGGGGAATTTCCCGGAAAAAAATTTCCTTTAACCTGTAGACGGGCTGAATGGTCTTTCGGGTTCGATTTGTTGCCATCTTTTTAAATGGCGGCCAAAAACTTAAAACCCTTCTTTATGGAATAATGTCCGCATGAAAAGTAGCAAGAAATGTTCCGACGGGCTGACGGGCAACGCCGAGTGCCTTCGCTCCTAGGGTGCTACAAAAATATCAGTCATCAATAAAATCTACCCATTCTTTATATCATTTTGATGGAAGTTCTTATTACACGCGAGCGACGCTGAGGGTAACAGGTAGTTATGATATATGATTAGCAAAATATCTAGTTGCCTTTACGTTTTGTCACGTGATTATAGGAGCGCGTGATTTTAAAATATTTCAAATCACGCGCGATTCAAAATTGCTAGGCCTAACTTCATTTTAAAAATTTTCGAGCAAAGTGAAAGTCATCAAAATTTTCCAGTAAAGGTAAGACCTTCAAGTTTTTATATGAGCGGAGCGGCTAAATGTGCGCCTGTTTTTGTTATTATCAAGTTAAGTCAACTGAATTAATTTCCCCCTTTTCCAAAATTGTATGCTTTACTTCAAAATAATTGCTAATTAGCTTGTTTATTGTCACCTTTTCCAAAATACTTGGGAAGTAATGACTTTAAATTTAAAAAAAAAATAATTTTTCCTTTATTGATTTAGGCTTACAAAAATGGAGAAAGAATCAAGAAATATGGGGGAAAACCTCAAAAAAATTGAGGAAACAATAAGTTTCCAAGGATGCCAGGTGTCCCAGGTAACGATAAATGTTTACGTTGGAGGCCGCCGGAACAATGGCACTGAGGAAAGAAACATTTGTACAAGTGGCAAAAAAATGGGGAATTTCCCGGAAAAAAAATTTCCTTTAACCTGTGGACGGGCTGAATGGTCTTTCGGGTTCGATTTGTTGCCATCATTTTAAATGGCGGCCAAAAACTTAAAACCCTTCTATATGGAATAATGTCCGCATGAAAAGTAGCAAGAAATGTCCCGACGGGCTGACGGGCAACGCCGAGTGCTTTCGCTCCTTACAAAAATGGAGAAAGAATTAAGAAATATGGGGGAAAACCTCAAAAAAATTGAGGAAACACTAAGTTTCCAAGGATGCCAGGTGTCTTAGGTAACGATAAATTTTTACGTTGGAGGCCGCCGGAACAATGGCACTGAGGAAAGAAACATTTGTACAAGTGGCAAAAAAATGGGGAATTTCCCGGAAAAAAATTTCCTTTAACCTGTAGACGAGCTGAATGGTCTTTCGGGTTCGATTTGTTGCCATCTTTTTAAATGGAGGCCAAAAACTTAAAACCCTTCTTTATGGAATAATGTCCGCATGAAAAGTAGCAAGAAATGTCCCGACGGGCTGACGGGCAACGCCGAGTGCCTTCGCTCCTTACAAAAATGGAGAAAGAATTAAGAAATATGGGGGAAAACCTCAAAAAAATTGAGGAAACAATAAGTTTCCAAGGATGCCAGGTGTCCCAGGTAACGATAAATTTTTACGTTGGAGGCCGCCGGAACAATGGCACTGAGGAAAGAAACATTTGTACAAGTGGCAAAAAAATGGGGAATTTCCCGGAAAAAAAAATTGCTTTAACCTGTAGACGGGCTGAATGGTCTTTCGGGTTCTATTTGTTGCCATCTTTTTAAATGGCGGCCAAAAACTTAGAACCCTTCTTTATGGAATAATGTCCGCATGAAAAGTAGCAAGAAATGTCCCGACGGGCTGACGGGCAACGCCGAGTGCCTTCGCTCCTTACAAAAATGGAGAAAGAATTAGGAAATATGGGGGAAAACCCAAAAAAAAATTGAGGAAACAATAAGTTTCCAAGGATGCCAGGTGTCCCAGGTAACGATAAATTTTTACGTTGGAGGCCGCCGGAACAATGGCACTGAGGAAAGAAACATTTGTACAAGTGGCAAAAAAATGGGGAATTTCCCGGAAAAAAATTTCCTTTAACCTGTAGACGGGCTGAATGGTCTTTCGGGTTCGATTTGTTGCCATCTTTTTAAATGGAGGCCAAAAACTTAAAACCCTTCTTTATGGAACAATGTCCGCATGAAAAGTAGCAAGAAATGTCCCGACGGGCTGACGGGCAACGCCAGGTGCCTTCGCTCCTTACAAAAATGGAGAAAGAATTAAGAAATATGGGGGAAAACCTCAAAAAAATTGAGGAAACAATAAGTTTCCAAGGATGCCAGGTGTCCCAGGTAACGATAAATTTTTACGTTGGAGGCCGCCGGAACAATGGCACTGAGGAAAGAAAAAATTGGACAAGTGGCAAAAAAATGGGGAATTTCCCGGAAAAAAAATTTCCTTTAACCTGAAGACGGGCTGAATGGTCTTTCGGGTTCGATTTGTTGCCATCATTTTAAATGGCGGCCAAAAACTTAAAACCCTTCTATATGGAATAATGTCCGCATGAAAAGTAGCAAGAAATGTCCCGACGGGCTGACGGGCAACGCCGAGTGCTTTCGCTCCTTACAAAAATGGAGAAAGAATTAAGAAATATGGGGGAAAACCTCAAAAAAATTGAGGAAACACTAAGTTTCCAAGGATGCCAGGTGTCTTAGGTAACGATAAATTTTTACGTTGGAGGCCGCCGGAACAATGGCACTGAGGAAAAAAACATTTGTACAAGTGGCAAAAAAATAGGGAATTTCCCGGAAAAAAAATTTCCTTTAACCTGTAGACGGGCTGAATGGTCTTTCGGGTTCGATTTGTTGCCATCTTTTTAAATGGCGGCCAAAAACTTAAAACCCTTCTTTATGGAATAATGTCCGCATGAAAAGTAGCAAGAAATGTCCCGACGGGCTGACGGGCAACGCCGAGTGCCTTCGCTCCTTACAAAAATGGAGAAAGAATTAAGAAATATGGGGGAAAACCTCAAAAAAATTGAGGAAACAATAAGTTTCCAAGGATGCCAGGTGTCCCAGGTAACGATAAATTTTTACGTTGGAGGCCGCCGGAACAATGGCACTGAGGAAAGAAACATTTGTACAAGTGGGAAAAAAATCTGGAATTTCCCGGAAAAAAATTTTCCTTTAACCTGTAGACGGGCTGAATGGTCTTTCGGGTTCTATTTGTTGCCATCTTTTTAAATGGCGGCCAAAAACTTAAAACCCTTCTTTATGGAATAATGTCCGCATGAAAAGTAGCAAGAAATGTCCCGACGGGCTGACGGGCAACGCCGAGTGCCTTCGCTCCTTACAAAAATGGAGAAAGAATTAAGAAATATGAGGGAAAACCTCAAAAAAATTGAGGAAACAATAAGTTTCCAAGGATGCCAGGTGTCCCAGGTAACTATAAATTTTAACGTTGGAGGCCGCCGGAACAATGGCACTGAGGAAAGAAACATTTGTACAAGTGGCAAAAAAATGGGGAATTTCCCGGAAAAAAAAATCGCTTTAACCTGTAGACGGGCTGAATGGTCTTTCGGGTTCTATTTATTGCCATCTTTTTAAATGGCGGCCAAAAACTTAGAACCCTTCTTTATGGAATAATGTCCGCATGAAAAGTAGCAAGAAATGTCCCGACGGGCTGACGGGCAACGCCGAGTGCCTTCGCTCCTTACAAAAATGGAGAAAGAATTAGGAAATATGGGGGAAAACCTAAAAAAAATTGAGGAAACAATAAGTTTCCAAGGATGCCAGGTGTCCCAGGTAACGATAAATTTTTACGTTGGAGGCCGCCGGAACAATGGCACTGAGGAAAGAAACATTTGTACAAGTGGCAAAAAAATGGGGAATTTCCCGGAAAAAAATTTCCTTTAACCTGTAGACGGGCTGAATGGTCTTTCGGGTTCGATTTGTTGCCATCTTTTTAAATGGCGGCCAAAAACTTAAAACCCTTCTTTATGGAATAATGTCCGCATGAAAAGTAGCAAGAAATGTCCCGACGGGCTGACGGGCAACGCCGAGTGCCTTCGCTCCTTACAAAAATGGAGAAAGAATTAAGAAATATGGGGGAAAACCTCAAAAAAATTGAGGAAACAATAAGTTTCCAAGGATGCCAGGTGTCCCAGGTAACGATAAATTTTTACGTTGGAGGCCGCCGGAACAATGGCACTGAGGAAAGAAACATTTGTACAAGTGGGAAAAAAATCTGGAATTTCCCGGAAAAAAAATTTCCTTTAACCTGTAGATGGGCTGAATGGTCTTTCGGGTTCTATTTGTTGCCATCTTTTTAAATGGCGGCCAAAAACTTAAAACCCTTCTTTATGGAATAATGTCCGCATGAAAAGTAGCAAGAAATGTCCCGACGGGCTGACGGGCAACGCCGAGTGCCTTCGCTCCTTACAAAAATGGAGAAAGAATTAAGAAATATGGGGGAAAACCTCAAAAAAATTGAGGAAACAATAAGTTTCCAAGGATGCCAGGTGTCCCAGGTAACTATAAATTTTAACGTTGGAGGCCGCCGGAACAATGGCACTGAGGAAAGAAACATTTGTACAAGTGGCAAAAAATGGGGAATTTCCCGGAAAAAAAAATTGCTTTAACCTGTAGACGGGCTGAATGGTCTTTCGGGTTCTATTTGTTGCCATCTTTTTAAATGGCGGCCAAAAACTTAGAACCCTTCTTTATGGAATAATGTCCGCATGAAAAGTAGCAAGAAATGTCCCGACGGGCTGACGGGCAACGCCGAGTGCCTTCGCTCCTTACAAAAATGGAGAAAGAATTAGGAAATATGGGGGAAAACCTAAAAAAAATTGAGGAAACAATAAGTTTCCAAGGATGCCAGGTGTCCCAGGTAACGATAAATTTTTACGTTGGAGGCCGCCGGAAAAATGGCACTGAGGAAAGAAAAAATTGGACAAGTGGCAAAAAAATGGGGAATTTCCCGGAAAAAAAATTTCCTTTAACCTGAAGACGGGCTGAATGGTCTTTCGGGTTCGATTTGTTGCCATCATTTTAAATGGCGGCCAAAAACTTAAAACCCTTCTATATGGAATAATGTCCGCATGAAAAGTAGCAAGAAATGTCCCGACGGGCTGACGGGCAACGCCGAGTGCTTTCGCTCCTTACAAAAATGGAGAAAGAATTAAGAAATATGGGGGAAAACCTCAAAAAAATTGAGGAAACACTAAGTTTCCAAGGATGCCAGGTGTCTTAGGTAACGATAAATTTTTACGTTGGAGGCCGCCGGAACAATGGCACTGAGGAAAAAAACATTTGTACAAGTGGCAAAAAAATAGGGAATTTCCCGGAAAAAAAATTTCCTTTAACCTGTAGACGGGCTGAATGGTCTTTCGGGTTCGATTTGTTGCCATCTTTTTAAATGGCGGCCAAAAACTTAAAACCCTTCTTTATGGAATAATGTCCGCATGAAAAGTAGCAAGAAATGTCCCGACGGGCTGACGGGCAACGCCGAGTGCCTTCGCTCCTTACAAAAATGGAGAAAGAATTAAGAAATATGGGGGAAAACCTCAAAAAAATTGAGGAAACAATAAGTTTCCAAGGATGCCAGGTGTCCCAGGTAACGATAAATTTTTACGTTGGAGGCCGCCGGAACAATGGCACTGAGGAAAGAAACATTTGTACAAGTGGGAAAAAAATCTGGAATTTCCCGGAAAAAAAATTTCCTTTAACCTGTAGACGGGCTGAATGGTCTTTCGGGTTCGATTTGTTGCCATCATTTTAAATGGCGGCCAAAAACTTAAAACCCTTCTATATGGAATAATGTCCGCATGAAAAGTAGCAAGAAATGTCCCGACGGGCTGACGGGCAACGCCGAGTGCTTTCGCTCCTTACAAAAATGGAGAAAGAATTAAGAAATATGGGGGAAAACCTCAAAAAAATTGAGGAAACACTAAGTTTCCAAGGATGCCAGGTGTCTTAGGTAACGATAAATTTTTACGTTGGAGGCCGCCGGAACAATGGCACTGAGGAAAAAAACATTTGTACAAGTGGCAAAAAACTAGGGAATTTCCCGGAAAAAAAATTTCCTTTAACCTGTAGACGGGCTGAATGGTCTTTCGGGTTCGATTTGTTGCCATCTTTTTAAATGGCGGCCAAAAACTTAAAACCCTTCTTTATGGAATAATGTCCGCATGAAAAGTAGCAAGAAATGTCCCGACGGGCTGACGGGCAACGCCGAGTGCCTTCGCTCCTTACAAAAATGGAGAAAGAATTAAGAAATATGGGGGAAAACCTCAAAAAAATTGAGGAAACAATAAGTTTCCAAGGATGCCAGGTGTCCCAGGTAACGATAAATTTTTACGTTGGAGGCCGCCGGAACAATGGCACTGAGGAAAGAAACATTTGTACAAGTGGGAAAAAAATCTGGAATTTCCCGGAAAAAAAATTTCCTTTAACCTGTAGACGGGCTGAATGGTCTTTCGGGTTCTATTTGTTGCCATCTTTTTAAATGGCGGCCAAAAACTTAAAACCCTTCTTTATGGAATAATGTCCGCATGAAAAGTAGCAAGAAATATCCCGACGGGCTGACGGGCAACGCCGAGTGCCTTCGCTCCTTACAAAAATGGAGAAAGAATTAAGAAATATGGGGGAAAACCTCAAAAAAATTGAGGAAACAATAAGTTTCCAAGGATGCCAGGTGTCCCAGGTAACTATAAATTTTAACGTTGGAGGCCGCCGGAACAATGGCACTGAGGAAAGAAACATTTGTACAAGTGGCAAAAAAATGGGGAATTTCCCGGAAAAAAAAATTGCTTTAACCTGTAGACGGGCTGAATGGTCTTTCGGGTTCTATTTGTTGCCATCTTCTTAAATGGCGGCCAAAAACTTAGAACCCTTCTTTATGGAATAATGTCCGCATGAAAAGTAGCAAGAAATGTCCCGACGGGCTGACGGGCAACGCCGAGTGCCTTCGCTCCTTACAAAAATGGAGAAAGAATTAGGAAATATGGGGGAAAACCTAAAAAAAATTGAGGAAACAATAAGTTTCCAAGGATGCCAGGTGTCCCAGGTAACGATAAATTTTTACGTTGGAGGCCGCCGGAACAATGGCACTGAGGAAAGAAACATTTGTACAAGTGGCAAAAAAATGGGGAATTTCCCGGAAAAAAATTTCCTTTAACCTGTAGACGGGCTGAATGGTCTTTCGGGTTCGATTTGTTGCCATCTTTTTAAATGGAGGCCAAAAACTTAAAACCCTTCTTTATGGAATAATGTCCGCATGAAAAGTAGCAAGAAATGTCCCGACGGGCTGACGGGCAACGCCGAGTGCCTTCGCTCCTTACAAAAATGGAGAAAGAATTAAGAAATATGGGGCAAAACCTCAAAAAAATTGAGGAAACAATAAGTTTCCAAGGATCCCAGGTGTCCCAGGTAACGATAAATTTTTACGTTGGAGGCCGCCGGAACAATGGCACTGAGGAAAGAAACATTTGTACAAGTGGCAAAAATATCTGGAATTTCCCGGAAAAAAAATTTCCTTTAACCTGTAGACGGGCTGAATGGTCTTTCGGGTTCGAGTTGTTGCCATCTTTTTAAATGGCGGCCAAAAACTTAAAACCCTTCTTTATGGAATAATGTCCGCATGAAAAGTAGCAAGAAATGTCCCGACGGGCTGACGGTTAACGCCGAGTGCCTTCGCTCCTTACAAAAATGGAGAAAGAATTAAGAAATATGGGGGAAAACCTCAAAAAATTGAGGAAACAATAAGTTTCCAAGGATGCCAGGTGTCCCAGGTAACGATAAATTTTTACGTTGGAGGCCGCCGGAACAATGGCACTGAGGAAAGAAACATTTGTACAAGTGGCAAAAAAAATGGGGAATTACCCGGAAAAAAAATTTCCTTTAACCTGTAGACGGGCTGAATGGTCTTTCGGGTTCGATTTGATTCCATCTTTTTAAATGCCGGCCAAAAACTTAAAACCCTTCTTTATGGAATAATGTACGCATGAAAAGTAGCAAGAAATGTCCCGACGGGCAACGCCGAGTGCCTTCGCTCCTTACAAAAATGGAGAAAGAATTAAGAAATATGGGGGAAAACCTCAAAAAAATTGAGGAAACAATAAGTTTCCAAGGATGCCAGGTGTCCCAGGTAACGATAAATTTTTACGTTGGAGGCCGCCGGAACAATGGCACTGAGGAAAGAAACATTTGTACAAGTGGCAAAAAAAATGGGGAATTTCCCGGAAAAAAAATTTCCTTTAACCTGTAGACGGGCTGAATGGTCTTTCGGGTTCGATTTGTTTCCATCTTTTTAAATGCCGGCCAAAAACTTAAAACCCTTCTTTATGGAATAATGTCCGCATGAAAAGTAGCAAGAAATGTCCCGACGGGCTGACGGGCAACGCCGAGTGCCTTCGCTCCTTACAAAAATGGAGAAAGAATTAGGAAATATGGGGGAAAACCTAAAAAAAATTGAGGAAACAATAAGTTTCCAAGGATGCCAGGTGTCCCAGGTAACGATAAATTTTTACGTTGGAGGCCGCCGGAACAATGGCACTGAGGAAAGAAACATTTGTACAAGTGGCAAAAAAATGGGGAATTTCCCGGAAAAAAATTTCCTTTAACCTGTAGACGGGCTGAATGGTCTTTCGGGTTCGATTTGTTGCCATCTTTTTAAATGGAGGCCAAAAACTTAAAACCCTTCTTTATGGAATAATGTCCGCATGAAAAGTAGCAAGAAATGTCCCGACGGGCTGACGGGCAACGCCGAGTGCCTTCGCTCCTTACAAAAATGGAGAAAGAATTAAGAAATATGGGGCAAAACCTCAAAAAAATTGAGGAAACAATAAGTTTCCAAGGATCCCAGGTGTCCCAGGTAACGATAAATTTTTACGTTGGAGGCCGCCGGAACAATGGCACTGAGGAAAGAAACATTTGTACAAGTGGCAAAAATATCTGGAATTTCCCGGAAAAAAAATTTCCTTTAACCTGTAGACGGGCTGAATGGTCTTTCGGGTTCGAGTTGTTGCCATCTTTTTAAATGGCGGCCAAAAACTTAAAACCCTTCTTTATGGAATAATGTCCGCATGAAAAGTAGCAAGAAATGTCCCGACGGGCTGACGGTTAACGCCGAGTGCCTTCGCTCCTTACAAAAATGGAGAAAGAATTAAGAAATATGGGGGAAAACCTCAAAAAATTGAGGAAACAATAAGTTTCCAAGGATGCCAGGTGTCCCAGGTAACGATAAATTTTTACGTTGGAGGCCGCCGGAACAATGGCACTGAGGAAAGAAACATTTGTACAAGTGGCAAAAAAAATGGGGAATTACCCGGAAAAAAAATTTCCTTTAACCTGTAGACGGGCTGAATGGTCTTTCGGGTTCGATTTGATTCCATCTTTTTAAATGCCGGCCAAAAACTTAAAACCCTTCTTTATGGAATAATGTACGCATGAAAAGTAGCAAGAAATGTCCCGACGGGCAACGCCGAGTGCCTTCGCTCCTTACAAAAATGGAGAAAGAATTAAGAAATATGGGGGAAAACCTCAAAAAAATTGAGGAAACAATAAGTTTCCAAGGATGCCAGGTGTCCCAGGTAACGATAAATTTTTACGTTGGAGGCCGCCGGAACAATGGCACTGAGGAAAGAAACATTTGTACAAGTGGCAAAAAAAATGGGGAATTTCCCGGAAAAAAAATTTCCTTTAACCTGTAGACGGGCTGAATGGTCTTTCGGGTTCGATTTGTTTCCATCTTTTTAAATGCCGGCCAAAAACTTAAAACCCTTCTTTATGGAATAATGTCCGCATGAAAAGTAGCAAGAAATGTCCCGACGGGCAACGCCGAGTGCCTTCGCTCCTTACAAAAATGGAGAAAGAATTAAGAAATATGGGGGAAAACCTCAAAAAAATTGAGGAAACAATAAGTTTCCAAGGATGCCAGGTGTCCCAGGTAACGATAAATTTTTACGTTGGAGGCCGCCGGAACAATGGCACTGAGGAAAGAAACATTTGTACAAGTGGCAAAAAAATGGGGAATTTCCCGGAAAAAAATTTCCTTTAACCTGTAGACGGGCTAAATTGTCTTTCGGGTTCGATTTGTTGCCATCTTTTTAAATGGCGGCCAAAAACTTAAAACCCTTCTTTATGGAATAATGTCCGCATGAAAAGTAGCAAGAAATGTCCCGACGGGCTGACGGGCAACGCCGAGTGCCTTCGCTCCTTACAAAAATGGAGAAAGAATTAGGAAATATGGGGGAAAACCTCAAAAAAAATTGAGGAAACAATAAGTTTCCAAGGATGCCAGGTGTCCCAGGTAACGATAAATTTTTACGTTGGAGGCCGCCGGAACAATGGCACTGAGGAAAGAAACATTTGTACAAGTGGCAAAAAAATGGGGAATTTCCCGGAAAAAAATTTCCTTTAACCTGTAGACGGGCTGAATGGTCTTTCGGGTTCGATTTGTTGCCATCTTTTTAAATGGAGGCCAAAAACTTAAAACCCTTCTTTATGGAATAACGTCCGCATGAAAAGTAGCAAGAAATGTCCCGACGGGCTGACGGGCAACGCCGAGTGCCTTCGCTCCTTACAAAAATGGAGAAAGAATTAAGAAATATGGGGGAAAACCTCAAAAAAATTGAGGAAACAATAAGTTTCCAAGGATCCCAGGTGTCCCAGGTAACGATAAATTTTTACGTTGGAGGCCGCCGGAACAATGGCACTGAGGAAAGAAACATTTGTACAAGTGGCAAAAATATCTGGAATTTCCCGGAAAAAAAATTTCCTTTAACCTGTAGACGGGCTGAATGGTCTTTCGGGTTCGAGTTGTTGCCATCTTTTTAAATGGCGGCCAAAAACTTAAAACCCTTCTTTATGGAATAATTTCCGCATGAAAAGTAGCAAGAAATGTCCCGACGGGCTGACGGGCAACGCCGAGTGCCTTCGCTCCTTACAAAAATGGAGAAAGAATTAGGAAATATGGGGGAAAACCTAAAAAAAATTGAGGAAACAATAAGTTTCCAAGGATGCCAGGTGTCCCAGGTAACGATAAATTTTTACGTTGGAGGCCGCCGGAACAATGGCACTGAGGAAAGAAACATTTGTACAAGTGGCAAAAAAATGGGGAATTTCCCGGAAAAAAATTTCCTTTAACCTGTAGACGGGCTGAATGGTCTTTCGGGTTCGATTTGTTGCCATCTTTTTAAATGGAGGCCAAAAACTTAAAACCCTTCTTTATGGAATAATGTCCGCATGAAAAGTAGCAAGAAATGTCCCGACGGGCTGACGGGCAACGCCGAGTGCCTTCGCTCCTTACAAAAATGGAGAAAGAATTAAGAAATATGGGGCAAAACCTCAAAAAAATTGAGGAAACAATAAGTTTCCAAGGATCCCAGGTGTCCCAGGTAACGATAAATTTTTACGTTGGAGGCCGCCGGAACAATGGCACTGAGGAAAGAAACATTTGTACAAGTGGCAAAAATATCTGGAATTTCCCGGAAAAAAAATTTCCTTTAACCTGTAGACGGGCTGAATGGTCTTTCGGGTTCGAGTTGTTGCCATCTTTTTAAATGGCGGCCAAAAACTTAAAACCCTTCTTTATGGAATAATTTCCGCATGAAAAGTAGCAAGAAATGTCCCGACGGGCTGACGGTTAACGCCGAGTGCCTTCGCTCCTTACAAAAATGGAGAAAGAATTAAGAAATATGGGGGAAAACCTCAAAAAAATTGAGGAAACAATAAGTTTCCAAGGATGCCAGGTGTCCCAGGTAACGATAAATTTTTACGTTGGAGGCCGCCGGAACAATGGCACTGAGGAAAGAAACATTTGTACAAGTGGCAAAAAAAATGGGGAATTACCCGGAAAAAAATTTCCTTTAACCTGTAGACGGGCTGAATGGTCTTTCGGGTTCGATTTGATTCCATCTTTTTAAATGCCGGCCAAAAACTTAAAACCCTTCTTTATGGAATAATGTCCGCATGAAAAGTAGCAAGAAATGTCCCGACGGGCAACGCCGAGTGCCTTCGCTCCTTACAAAAATGGAGAAAGAATTAAGAAATATGGGGGAAAACCTCAAAAAAATTGAGGAAACAATAAGTTTCCAAGGATGCCAGGTGTCCCAGGTAACGATAAATTTTTACGTTGGAGGCCGCCGGAACAATGGCACTGAGGAAAGAAACATTTGTACAAGTGGCAAAAAAATGGGGAATTTCCCGGAAAAAAATTTCCTTTAACCTGTAGACGGGCTAAATTGTCTTTCGGGTTCGATTTGTTGCCATCTTTTTAAATGGCGGCCAAAAACTTAAAACCCTTCTTTATGGAATAATGTCCGCATGAAAAGTAGCAAGAAATGTCCCGACGGGCTGACGGGCAACGCCGAGTGCCTTCGCTCCTTACAAAAATGGAGAAAGAATTAGGAAATATGGGGGAAAACCTCAAAAAAAAATTGAGGAAACAATAAGTTTCCAAGGATGCCAGGTGTCCCAGGTAACGATAAATTTTTACGTTGGAGGCCGCCGGAACAATGGCACTGAGGAAAGAAACATTTGTACAAGTGGCAAAAAAATGGGGAATTTCCCGGAAAAAAATTTCCTTTAACCTGTAGACGGGCTGAATGGTCTTTCGGGTTCGATTTGTTGCCATCTTTTTAAATGGAGGCCAAAAACTTAAAACCCTTCTTTATGGAATAATGTCCGCATGAAAAGTAGCAAGAAATGTCCCGACGGGCTGACGGGCAACGCCGAGTGCCTTCGCTCCTTACAAAAATGGAGAAAGAATTAAGAAATATGGGGCAAAACCTCAAAAAAATTGAGGAAACAATAAGTTTCCAAGGATCCCAGGTGTCCCAGGTAACGATAAATTTTTACGTTGGAGGCCGCCGGAACAATGGCACTGAGGAAAGAAACATTTGTACAAGTGGCAAAAATATCTGGAATTTCCCGGAAAAAAAATTTCCTTTAACCTGTAGACGGGCTGAATGGTCTTTCGGGTTCGAGTTGTTGCCATCTTTTTAAATGGCGGCCAAAAACTTAAAACCCTTCTTTATGGAATAATGTCCGCATGAAAAGTAGCAAGAAATGTCCCGACGGGCTGACGGTTAACGCCGAGTGCCTTCGCTCCTTACAAAAATGGAGAAAGAATTAAGAAATATGGGGGAAAACCTCAAAAAAATTGAGGAAACAATAAGTTTCCAAGGATGCCAGGTGTCCCAGGTAACGATAAATTTTTACGTTGGAGGCCGCCGGAACAATGGCACTGAGGAAAGAAACATTTGTACAAGTGGCAAAAAAAATGGGGAATTACCCGGAAAAAAAATTTCCTTTAACCTGTAGACGGGCTGAATGGTCTTTCGGGTTCGATTTGATTCCATCTTTTTAAATGCCGGCCAAAAACTTAAAACCCTTCTTTATGGAATAATGTCCGCATGAAAAGTAGCAAGAAATGTCCCGACGGGCAACGCCGAGTGCCTTCGCTCCTTACAAAAATGGAGAAAGAATTAAGAAATATGGGGGAAAACCTCAAAAAAATTGAGGAAACAATAAGTTTCCAAGGATGCCAGGTGTCCCAGGTAACGATAAATTTTTACGTTGGAGGCCGCCGGAACAATGGCACTGAGGAAAGAAACATTTGTACAAGTGGCAAAAAAATGGGGAATTTCCCGGAAAAAAATTTCCTTTAACCTGTAGACGGGCTAAATTGTCTTTCGGGTTCGATTTGTTGCCATCTTTTTAAATGGCGGCCAAAAACTTAAAACCCTTCTTTATGGAATAATGTCCGCATGAAAAGTAGCAAGAAATGTCCCGACGGGCTGACGGGCAACGCCGAGTGCCTTCGCTCCTTACAAAAATGGAGAAAGAATTAGGAAATATGGGGGAAAACCTCAAAAAAAAATTGAGGAAACAATAAGTTTCCAAGGATGCCAGGTGTCCCAGGTAACGATAAATTTTTACGTTGGAGGCCGCCGGAACAATGGCACTGAGGAAAGAAACATTTGTACAAGTGGCAAAAAAATGGGGAATTTCCCGGAAAAAAATTTCCTTTAACCTGTAGACGGGCTGAATGGTCTTTCGGGTTCGATTTGTTGCCATCTTTTTAAATGGAGGCCAAAAACTTAAAACCCTTCTTTATGGAATAACGTCCGCATGAAAAGTAGCAAGAAATGTCCCGACGGGCTGACGGGCAACGCCGAGTGCCTTCGCTCCTTACAAAAATGGAGAAAGAATTAAGAAATATGGGGGAAAACCTCAAAAAAATTGAGGAAACAATAAGTTTCCAAGGATCCCAGGTGTCCCAGGTAACGATAAATTTTTACGTTGGAGGCCGCCGGAACAATGGCACTGAGGAAAGAAACATTTGTACAAGTGGCAAAAATATCTGGAATTTCCCGGAAAAAAAATTTCCTTTAACCTGTAGACGGGCTGAATGGTCTTTCGGGTTCGAGTTGTTGCCATCTTTTTAAATGGCGGCCAAAAACTTAAAACCCTTCTTTATGGAATAATTTCCGCATGAAAAGTAGCAAGAAATGTCCCGACGGGCTGACGGGCAACGCCGAGTGCCTTCGCTCCTTACAAAAATGGAGAAAGAATTAGGAAATATGGGGGAAAACCTAAAAAAAATTGAGGAAACAATAAGTTTCCAAGGATGCCAGGTGTCCCAGGTAACGATAAATTTTTACGTTGGAGGCCGCCGGAACAATGGCACTGAGGAAAGAAACATTTGTACAAGTGGCAAAAAAATGGGGAATTTCCCGGAAAAAAATTTCCTTTAACCTGTAGACGGGCTGAATGGTCTTTCGGGTTCGATTTGTTGCCATCTTTTTAAATGGAGGCCAAAAACTTAAAACCCTTCTTTATGGAATAATGTCCGCATGAAAAGTAGCAAGAAATGTCCCGACGGGCTGACGGGCAACGCCGAGTGCCTTCGCTCCTTACAAAAATGGAGAAAGAATTAAGAAATATGGGGCAAAACCTCAAAAAAATTGAGGAAACAATAAGTTTCCAAGGATCCCAGGTGTCCCAGGTAACGATAAATTTTTACGTTGGAGGCCGCCGGAACAATGGCACTGAGGAAAGAAACATTTGTACAAGTGGCAAAAATATCTGGAATTTCCCGGAAAAAAAATTTCCTTTAACCTGTAGACGGGCTGAATGGTCTTTCGGGTTCGAGTTGTTGCCATCTTTTTAAATGGCGGCCAAAAACTTAAAACCCTTCTTTATGGAATAATGTCCGCATGAAAAGTAGCAAGAAATGTCCCGACGGGCTGACGGTTAACGCCGAGTGCCTTCGCTCCTTACAAAAATGGAGAAAGAATTAAGAAATATGGGGGAAAACCTCAAAAAAATTGAGGAAACAATAAGTTTCCAAGGATGCCAGGTGTCCCAGGTAACGATAAATTTTTACGTTGGAGGCCGCCGGAACAATGGCACTGAGGAAAGAAACATTTGTACAAGTGGCAAAAAAATGGGGAATTTCCCGGAAAAAAATTTCCTTTAACCTGTAGACGGGCTAAATTGTCTTTCGGGTTCGATTTGTTGCCATCTTTTTAAATGGCGGCCAAAAACTTAAAACCCTTCTTTATGGAATAATGTCCGCATGAAAAGTAGCAAGAAATGTCCCGACGGGCTGACGGGCAACGCCGAGTGCCTTCGCTCCTTACAAAAATGGAGAAAGAATTAGGAAATATGGGGGAAAACCTCAAAAAAAAATTGAGGAAACAATAAGTTTCCAAGGATGCCAGGTGTCCCAGGTAACGATAAATTTTTACGTTGGAGGCCGCCGGAACAATGGCACTGAGGAAAGAAACATTTGTACAAGTGGCAAAAAAATGGGGAATTTCCCGGAAAAAAATTTCCTTTAACCTGTAGACGGGCTGAATGGTCTTTCGGGTTCGATTTGTTGCCATCTTTTTAAATGGAGGCCAAAAACTTAAAACCCTTCTTTATGGAATAATGTCCGCATGAAAAGTAGCAAGAAATGTCCCGACGGGCTGACGGGCAACGCCGAGTGCCTTCGCTCCTTACAAAAATGGAGAAAGAATTAAGAAATATGGGGCAAAACCTCAAAAAAATTGAGGAAACAATAAGTTTCCAAGGATCCCAGGTGTCCCAGGTAACGATAAATTTTTACGTTGGAGGCCGCCGGAACAATGGCACTGAGGAAAGAAACATTTGTACAAGTGGCAAAAATATCTGGAATTTCCCGGAAAAAAAATTTCCTTTAACCTGTAGACGGGCTGAATGGTCTTTCGGGTTCGAGTTGTTGCCATCTTTTTAAATGGCGGCCAAAAACTTAAAACCCTTCTTTATGGAATAATGTCCGCATGAAAAGTAGCAAGAAATGTCCCGACGGGCTGACGGTTAACGCCGAGTGCCTTCGCTCCTTACAAAAATGGAGAAAGAATTAAGAAATATGGGGGAAAACCTCAAAAAAATTGAGGAAACAATAAGTTTCCAAGGATGCCAGGTGTCCCAGGTAACGATAAATTTTTACGTTGGAGGCCGCCGGAACAATGGCACTGAGGAAAGAAACATTTGTACAAGTGGCAAAAAAAATGGGGAATTACCCGGAAAAAAAATTTCCTTTAACCTGTAGACGGGCTGAATGGTCTTTCGGGTTCGATTTGATTCCATCTTTTTAAATGCCGGCCAAAAACTTAAAACCCTTCTTTATGGAATAATGTACGCATGAAAAGTAGCAAGAAATGTCCCGACGGGCAACGCCGAGTGCCTTCGCTCCTTACAAAAATGGAGAAAGAATTAAGAAATATGGGGGAAAACCTCAAAAAAATTGAGGAAACAATAAGTTTCCAAGGATGCCAGGTGTCCCAGGTAACGATAAATTTTTACGTTGGAGGCCGCCGGAACAATGGCACTGAGGAAAGAAACATTTGTACAAGTGGCAAAAAAAATGGGGAATTTCCCGGAAAAAAAATTTCCTTTAACCTGTAGACGGGCTGAATGGTCTTTCGGGTTCGATTTGTTTCCATCTTTTTAAATGCCGGCCAAAAACTTAAAACCCTTCTTTATGGAATAATGTCCGCATGAAAAGTAGCAAGAAATGTCCCGACGGGCTGACGGGCAACGCCGAGTGCCTTCGCTCCTTACAAAAATGGAGAAAGAATTAGGAAATATGGGGGAAAACCTCAAAAAAAAATTGAGGAAACAATAAGTTTCCAAGGATGCCAGGTGTCCCAGGTAACGATAAATTTTTACGTTGGAGGCCGCCGGAACAATGGCACTGAGGAAAGAAACATTTGTACAAGTGGCAAAAAAATGGGGAATTTCCCGGAAAAAAATTTCCTTTAACCTGTAGACGGGCTGAATGGTCTTTCGGGTTCGATTTGTTGCCATCTTTTTAAATGGAGGCCAAAAACTTAAAACCCTTCTTTATGGAATAACGTCCGCATGAAAAGTAGCAAGAAATGTCCCGACGGGCTGACGGGCAACGCCGAGTGCCTTCGCTCCTTACAAAAATGGAGAAAGAATTAAGAAATATGGGGGAAAACCTCAAAAAAATTGAGGAAACAATAAGTTTCCAAGGATCCCAGGTGTCCCAGGTAACGATAAATTTTTACGTTGGAGGCCGCCGGAACAATGGCACTGAGGAAAGAAACATTTGTACAAGTGGCAAAAATATCTGGAATTTCCCGGAAAAAAAATTTCCTTTAACCTGTAGACGGGCTGAATGGTCTTTCGGGTTCGAGTTGTTGCCATCTTTTTAAATGGCGGCCAAAAACTTAAAACCCTTCTTTATGGAATAATTTCCGCATGAAAAGTAGCAAGAAATGTCCCGACGGGCTGACGGGCAACGCCGAGTGCCTTCGCTCCTTACAAAAATGGAGAAAGAATTAGGAAATATGGGGGAAAACCTCAAAAAAAATTGAGGAAACAATAAGTTTCCAAGGATGCCAGGTGTCCCAGGTAACGATAAATTTTTACGTTGGAGGCCGCCGGAACAATGGCACTGAGGAAAGAAACATTTGTACAAGTGGCAAAAAAATGGGGAATTTCCCGGAAAAAAATTTCCTTTAACCTGTAGACGGGCTGAATGGTCTTTCGGGTTCGATTTGTTGCCATCTTTTTAAATGGAGGCCAAAAACTTAAAACCCTTCTTTATGGAATAATGTCCGCATGAAAAGTAGCAAGAAATGTCCCGACGGGCTGACGGGCAACGCCGAGTGCCTTCGCTCCTTACAAAAATGGAGAAAGAATTAAGAAATATGGGGGAAAACCTCAAAAAAATTGAGGAAACAATAAGTTTCCAAGGATCCCAGGTGTCCCAGGTAACGATAAATTTTTACGTTGGAGGCCGCCGGAACAATGGCACTGAGGAAAGAAACATTTGTACAAGTGGCAAAAATATCTGGAATTTCCCGGAAAAAAAATTTCCTTTAACCTGTAGACGGGCTGAATGGTCTTTCGGGTTCGAGTTGTTGCCATCTTTTTAAATGGCGGCCAAAAACTTAAAACCCTTCTTTATGGAATAATGTCCGCATGAAAAGTAGCAAGAAATGTCCCGACGGGCTGACGGGCAACGCCGAGTGCCTTCGCTCCTTACAAAAATGGAGAAAGAATTAAGAAATATGGGGGAAAACCTCAAAAAAATTGAGGAAACAATAAGTTTCCAAGGATGCCAGGTGTCCCAGGTAACGATAAATTTTTACGTTGGAGGCCGCCGGAACAATGGCACTGAGGAAAGAAACATTTGTACAAGTGGCAAAAAAAATGGGGAATTTCCCGGAAAAAAAATTTCCTTTAACCTGTAGACGGGCTGAATGGTCTTTCGGGTTCGATTTGTTTCCATCTTTTTAAATGCCGGCCAAAAACTTAAAACCCTTCTTTATGGAATAATGTCCGCATGAAAAGTAGCAAGAAATGTCCCGACGGGCAACGCCGAGTGCCTTCGCTCCTTACAAAAATGGAGAAAGAATTAAGAAATATGGGGGAAAACCTCAAAAAAATTGAGGAAACAATAAGTTTCCAAGGATGCCAGGTGTCCCAGGTAACGATAAATTTTTACGTTGGAGGCCGCCGGAACAATGGCACTGAGGAAAGAAACATTTGTACAAGTGGCAAAAATTGGGGAATTTCCCGGAAAAAAATTTCCTTTAACCTGTAGACGGGCTGAATGGTCTTTCGGGTTCGATTTGTTGCCATCTTTTTAAATGGAGGCCAAAAACTTAAAACCCTTCTTTATGGAATAATGTCCGCATGAAAAGTAGCAAGAAATGTCCCGACGGGCAGACAGGCAACGCCGAGTGCCTTCGCTCCTCACAAAAATGGAGAAAGAATTAAGAAATATGGGGGAAAACCTCAAAAAAATTGAGGAAACAATAAGTTTCCAAGGATGCCAGGTGTCTTAGGTAACGATAAATTTTTACGTTGGAGGCCGCCGGAACAATGGCACTGAGGAAAAAAACATTTGTACAAGTGGCAAAAAACTAGGGAATTTCCCGGAAAAAAAATTTCCTTTAACCTGTAGACGGGCTGAATGGTCTTTCGGGTTCGATTTGTTGCCATCTTTTTAAATGGCGGCCAAAAACTTAAAACCCTTCTTTATGGAATAATGTCCGCATGAAAAGTAGCAAGAAATGTCCCGACGGGCTGACGGGCAACGCCGAGTGCCTTCGCTCCTTACAAAAATGGAGAAAGAATTAAGAAATATGGGGGAAAACCTCAAAAAAATTGAGGAAACAATAAGTTTCCAAGGATGCCAGGTGTCCCAGGTAACGATAAATTTTTACGTTGGAGGCCGCCGGAACAATGGCACTGAGGAAAGAAACATTTGTACAAGTGGGAAAAAAATCTGGAATTTCCCGGAAAAAAAATTTCCTTTAACCTGTAGACGGGCTGAATGGTCTTTCGGGTTCTATTTGTTGCCATCTTTTTAAATGGCGGCCAAAAACTTAGAACCCTTCTTTATGGAATAATGTCCGCATGAAAAGTAGCAAGAAATGTCCCGACGGGCTGACGGGCAACGCCGAGTGCCTTCGCTCCTTACAAAAATGGAGAAAGAATTAGGAAATATGGGGGAAAACCTAAAAAAAATTGAGGAAACAATAAGTTTCCAAGGATGCCAGGTGTCCCAGGTAACGATAAATTTTTACGTTGGAGGCCGCCGGAACAATGGCACTGAGGAAAGAAACATTTGTACAAGTGGCAAAAAAATGGGGAATTTCCCGGAAAAAAATTTCCTTTAACCTGTAGACGGGCTGAATGGTCTTTCGGGTTCGATTTGTTGCCATCTTTTTAAATGGAGGCCAAAAACTTAAAACCCTTCTTTATGGAATAATGTCCGCATGAAAAGTAGCAAGAAATGTCCCGACGGGCTGACGGGCAACGCCGAGTGCCTTCGCTCCTTACAAAAATGGAGAAAGAATTAAGAAATATGGGGCAAAACCTCAAAAAAATTGAGGAAACAATAAGTTTCCAAGGATCCCAGGTGTCCCAGGTAACGATAAATTTTTACGTTGGAGGCCGCCGGAACAATGGCACTGAGGAAAGAAACATTTGTACAAGTGGCAAAAATATCTGGAATTTCCCGGAAAAAAAATTTCCTTTAACCTGTAGACGGGCTGAATGGTCTTTCGGGTTCGAGTTGTTGCCATCTTTTTAAATGGCGGCCAAAAACTTAAAACCCTTCTTTATGGAATAATGTCCGCATGAAAAGTAGCAAGAAATGTCCCGACGGGCTGACGGGCAACGCCGAGTGCCTTCGCTCCTTACAAAAATGGAGAAAGAATTAAGAAATATGGGGGAAAACCTCAAAAAAATTGAGGAAACAATAAGTTTCCAAGGATGCCAGGTGTCCCAGGTAACGATAAATTTTTACGTTGGAGGCCGCCGGAACAATGGCACTGAGGAAAGAAACATTTGTACAAGTGGCAAAAAAAATGGGGAATTACCCGGAAAAAAAATTTCCTTTAACCTGTAGACGGGCTGAATGGTCTTTCGGGTTCGATTTGATTCCATCTTTTTAAATGCCGGCCAAAAACTTAAAACCCTTCTTTATGGAATAATGTACGCATGAAAAGTAGCAAGAAATGTCCCGACGGGCAACGCCGAGTGCCTTCGCTCCTTACAAAAATGGAGAAAGAATTAAGAAATATGGGGGAAAACCTCAAAAAAATTGAGGAAACAATAAGTTTCCAAGGATGCCAGGTGTCCCAGGTAACGATAAATTTTTACGTTGGAGGCCGCCGGAACAATGGCACTGAGGAAAGAAACATTTGTACAAGTGGCAAAAAAAATGGGGAATTTCCCGGAAAAAAAATTTCCTTTAACCTGTAGACGGGCTGAATGGTCTTTCGGGTTCGATTTGTTTCCATCTTTTTAAATGCCGGCCAAAAACTTAAAACCCTTCTTTATGGAATAATGTCCGCATGAAAAGTAGCAAGAAATGTCCCGACGGGCAACGCCGAGTGCCTTCGCTCCTTACAAAAATGGAGAAAGAATTAAGAAATATGGGGGAAAACCTCAAAAAAATTGAGGAAACAATAAGTTTCCAAGGATGCCAGGTGTCCCAGGTAACGATAAATTTTTACGTTGGAGGCCGCCGGAACAATGGCACTGAGGAAAGAAACATTTGTACAAGTGGCAAAAAAATGGGGAATTTCCCGGAAAAAAATTTCCTTTAACCTGTAGACGGGCTAAATTGTCTTTCGGGTTCGATTTGTTGCCATCTTTTTAAATGGCGGCCAAAAACTTAAAACCCTTCTTTATGGAATAATGTCCGCATGAAAAGTAGCAAGAAATGTCCCGACGGGCTGACGGGCAACGCCGAGTGCCTTCGCTCCTTACAAAAATGGAGAAAGAATTAGGAAATATGGGGGAAAACCTCAAAAAAAAATTGAGGAAACAATAAGTTTCCAAGGATGCCAGGTGTCCCAGGTAACGATAAATTTTTACGTTGGAGGCCGCCGGAACAATGGCACTGAGGAAAGAAACATTTGTACAAGTGGCAAAAAAATGGGGAATTTCCCGGAAAAAAATTTCCTTTAACCTGTAGACGGGCTGAATGGTCTTTCGGGTTCGATTTGTTGCCATCTTTTTAAATGGAGGCCAAAAACTTAAAACCCTTCTTTATGGAATAACGTCCGCATGAAAAGTAGCAAGAAATGTCCCGACGGGCTGACGGGCAACGCCGAGTGCCTTCGCTCCTTACAAAAATGGAGAAAGAATTAAGAAATATGGGGGAAAACCTCAAAAAAATTGAGGAAACAATAAGTTTCCAAGGATCCCAGGTGTCCCAGGTAACGATAAATTTTTACGTTGGAGGCCGCCGGAACAATGGCACTGAGGAAAGAAACATTTGTACAAGTGGCAAAAATATCTGGAATTTCCCGGAAAAAAAATTTCCTTTAACCTGTAGACGGGCTGAATGGTCTTTCGGGTTCGAGTTGTTGCCATCTTTTTAAATGGCGGCCAAAAACTTAAAACCCTTCTTTATGGAATAATTTCCGCATGAAAAGTAGCAAGAAATGTCCCGACGGGCTGACGGGCAACGCCGAGTGCCTTCGCTCCTTACAAAAATGGAGAAAGAATTAGGAAATATGGGGGAAAACCTCAAAAAAAATTGAGGAAACAATAAGTTTCCAAGGATGCCAGGTGTCCCAGGTAACGATAAATTTTTACGTTGGAGGCCGCCGGAACAATGGCACTGAGGAAAGAAACATTTGTACAAGTGGCAAAAAAATGGGGAATTTCCCGGAAAAAAATTTCCTTTAACCTGTAGACGGGCTAAATTGTCTTTCGGGTTCGATTTGTTGCCATCTTTTTAAATGGCGGCCAAAAACTTAAAACCCTTCTTTATGGAATAATGTCCGCATGAAAAGTAGCAAGAAATGTCCCGACGGGCTGACGGGCAACGCCGAGTGCCTTCGCTCCTTACAAAAATGGAGAAAGAATTAGGAAATATGGGGGAAAACCTCAAAAAAAAATTGAGGAAACAATAAGTTTCCAAGGATGCCAGGTGTCCCAGGTAACGATAAATTTTTACGTTGGAGGCCGCCGGAACAATGGCACTGAGGAAAGAAACATTTGTACAAGTGGCAAAAAAATGGGGAATTTCCCGGAAAAAAATTTCCTTTAACCTGTAGACGGGCTGAATGGTCTTTCGGGTTCGATTTGTTGCCATCTTTTTAAATGGAGGCCAAAAACTTAAAACCCTTCTTTATGGAATAACGTCCGCATGAAAAGTAGCAAGAAATGTCCCGACGGGCTGACGGGCAACGCCGAGTGCCTTCGCTCCTTACAAAAATGGAGAAAGAATTAAGAAATATGGGGGAAAACCTCAAAAAAATTGAGGAAACAATAAGTTTCCAAGGATCCCAGGTGTCCCAGGTAACGATAAATTTTTACGTTGGAGGCCGCCGGAACAATGGCACTGAGGAAAGAAACATTTGTACAAGTGGCAAAAATATCTGGAATTTCCCGGAAAAAAAATTTCCTTTAACCTGTAGACGGGCTGAATGGTCTTTCGGGTTCGAGTTGTTGCCATCTTTTTAAATGGCGGCCAAAAACTTAAAACCCTTCTTTATGGAATAATTTCCGCATGAAAAGTAGCAAGAAATGTCCCGACGGGCTGACGGGCAACGCCGAGTGCCTTCGCTCCTTACAAAAATGGAGAAAGAATTAGGAAATATGGGGGAAAACCTCAAAAAAAATTGAGGAAACAATAAGTTTCCAAGGATGCCAGGTGTCCCAGGTAACGATAAATTTTTACGTTGGAGGCCGCCGGAACAATGGCACAGAGGAAAGAAACATTTGTACAAGTGGCAAAAAAATGGGGAATTTCCCGGAAAAAAATTTCCTTTAACCTGTAGACGGGCTGAATGGTCTTTCGGGTTCGATTTGTTGCCATCTTTTTAAATGGAGGCCAAAAACTTAAAACCCTTCTTTATGGAATAATGTCCGCATGAAAAGTAGCAAGAAATGTCCCGACGGGCTGACGGGCAACGCCGAGTGCCTTCGCTCCTTACAAAAATGGAGAAAGAATTAAGAAATATGGGGGAAAACCTCAAAAAAATTGAGGAAACAATAAGTTTCCAAGGATCCCAGGTGTCCCAGGTAACGATAAATTTTTACGTTGGAGGCCGCCGGAACAATGGCACTGAGGAAAGAAACATTTGTACAAGTGGCAAAAAAAATGGGGAATTTCCCGGAAAAAAAATTTCCTTTAACCTGTAGACGGGCTGAATGGTCTTTCGGGTTCGATTTGTTTCCATCTTTTTAAATGCCGGCCAAAAACTTAAAACCCTTCTTTATGGAATAATGTCCGCATGAAAAGTAGCAAGAAATGTCCCGACGGGCAACGCCGAGTGCCTTCGCTCCTTACAAAAATGGAGAAAGAATTAAGAAATATGGGGGAAAACCTCAAAAAAATTGAGGAAACAATAAGTTTCCAAGGATCCCAGGTGTCCCAGGTAACGATAAATTTTTACGTTGGAGGCCGCCGGAACAATGGCACTGAGGAAAGAAACATTTGTACAAGTGGCAAAAATATCTGGAATTTCCCGGAAAAAAAATTCCTTTAACCTGTAGACGGGCTGAATGGTCTTTCGGGTTCGAGTTGTTGCCATCTTTTTAAATGGAGGCCAAAAACTTAAAACCCTTCTTTATGGAATAATGTCCGCATGAAAAGTAGCAAGAAATGTCCCGACGGGCTGACGGGCAACGCCGAGTGCCTTCGCTCCTTACAAAAATGGAGAAAGAATTAAGAAATATGGGGGAAAACCTCAAAAAAATTGAGGAAACAATAAGTTTCCAAGGATGCCAGGTGTCCCAGGTAACTATAAATTTTAACGTTGGAGGCCGCCGGAACAATGGCACTGAGGAAAGAAACATTTGTACAAGTGGCAAAAAAATGGGGAATTTCCCGGAAAAAAAAATTGCTTTAACCTGTAGACGGGCTGAATGGTCTTTCGGGTTCTATTTGTTGCCATCTTTTTAAATGGCGGCCAAAAACTTAGAACCCTTCTTTATGGAATAATGTCCGCATGAAAAGTAGCAAGAAATGTCCCGACGGGCTGACGGGCAACGCCGAGTGCCTTCGCTCCTTACAAAAATGGAGAAAGAATTAGGAAATATGGGGGAAAACCTAAAAAAAATTGAGGAAACAATAAGTTTCCAAGGATGCCAGGTGTCCCAGGTAACGATAAATTTTTACGTTGGAGGCCGCCGGAACAATGGCACTGAGGAAAGAAACATTTGTACAAGTGGCAAAAAAATGGGGAATTTCCCGGAAAAAAATTTCCTTTAACCTGTAGACGGGCTGAATGGTCTTTCGGGTTCGATTTGTTGCCATCTTTTTAAATGGAGGCCAAAAACTTAAAACCCTTCTTTATGGAATAATGTCCGCATGAAAAGTAGCAAGAAATGTCCCGACGGGCTGACGGGCAACGCCGAATGCCTTCGCTCCTTACAAAAATGGAGAAAGAATTAAGAAATATGGGGCAAAACCTCAAAAAAATTGAGGAAACAATAAGTTTCCAAGGATCCCAGGTGTCCCAGGTAACGATAAATTTTTACGTTGGAGGCCGCCGGAACAATGGCACTGAGGAAAGAAACATTTGTACAAGTGGCAAAAATATCTGGAATTTCCCGGAAAAAAAAATTCCTTTAACCTGTAGACGGGCTGAATGGTCTTTCGGGTTCGAGTTGTTGCCATCTTTTTAAATGGCGGCCAAAAACTTAAAACCCTTCTTTATGGAATAATGTCCGCATGAAAAGTAGCAAGAAATGTCCCGACGGGCTGACGGGCAACGCCGAGTGCCTTCGCTCCTTACAAAAATGGAGAAAGAATTAAGAAATATGGGGGAAAACCTCAAAAAAATTGAGGAAACAATAAGTTTCCAAGGATGCCAGGTGTCCCAGGTAACGATAAATTTTTACGTTGGAGGCCGCCGGAACAATGGCACTGAGGAAAGAAACATTTGTACAAGTGGCAAAAAAAATGGGGAATTTCCCGGAAAAAAAAATTCCTTTAACCTGTAGACGGGCTGAATGGTCTTTCGGGTTCGATTTGTTTCCATCTTTTTAAATGCCGGCCAAAAACTTAAAACCCTTCTTTATGGAATAATGTCCGCATGAAAAGTAGCAAGAAATGTCCCGACGGGCAACGCCGAGTGCCTTCGCTCCTTACAAAAATGGAGAAAGAATTAAGAAATATGGGGGAAAACCTCAAAAAAATTGAGGAAACAATAAGTTTCCAAGGATGCCAGGTGTCCCAGGTAACGATAAATTTTTACGTTGGAGGCCGCCGGAACAATGGCACTGAGGAAAGAAACATTTGTACAAGTGGCAAAAAAATGGGGAATTTCCCGGAAAAAAATTTCCTTTAACCTGTAGACGGGCTAAATTGTCTTTCGGGTTCGATTTGTTGCCATCTTTTTAAATGGCGGCCAAAAACTTAAAACCCTTCTTTATGGAATAATGTCCGCATGAAAAGTAGCAAGAAATGTCCCGACGGGCTGACGGGCAACGCCGAGTGCCTTCGCTCCTTACAAAAATGGAGAAAGAATTAGGAAATATGGGGGAAAACCTCAAAAAAAAATTGAGGAAACAATAAGTTTCCAAGGATGCCAGGTGTCCCAGGTAACGATAAATTTTTACGTTGGAGGCCGCCGGAACAATGGCACTGAGGAAAGAAACATTTGTACAAGTGGCAAAAAAATGGGGAATTTCCCGGAAAAAAATTTCCTTTAACCTGTAGACGGGCTGAATGGTCTTTCGGGTTCGATTTGTTGCCATCTTTTTAAATGGAGGCCAAAAACTTAAAACCCTTCTTTATGGAATAACGTCCGCATGAAAAGTAGCAAGAAATGTCCCGACGGGCTGACGGGCAACGCCGAGTGCCTTCGCTCCTTACAAAAATGGAGAAAGAATTAAGAAATATGGGGGAAAACCTCAAAAAAATTGAGGAAACAATAAGTTTCCAAGGATCCCAGGTGTCCCAGGTAACGATAAATTTTTACGTTGGAGGCCGCCGGAACAATGGCACTGAGGAAAGAAACATTTGTACAAGTGGCAAAAATATCTGGAATTTCCCGGAAAAAAAATTTCCTTTAACCTGTAGACGGGCTGAATGGTCTTTCGGGTTCGAGTTGTTGCCATCTTTTTAAATGGCGGCCAAAAACTTAAAACCCTTCTTTATGGAATAATGTCCGCATGAAAAGTAGCAAGAAATGTCCCGACGGGCAACGCCGAGTGCCTTCGCTCCTTACAAAAATGGAGAAAGAATTAAGAAATATGGGGGAAAACCTCAAAAAAATTGAGGAAACAATAAGTTTCCAAGGATCCCAGGTGTCCCAGGTAACGATAAATTTTTACGTTGGAGGCCGCCGGAACAATGGCACTGAGGAAAGAAACATTTGTACAAGTGGCAAAAAAAATGGGGAATTTCCCGGAAAAAAAATTTCCTTTAACCTGTAGACGGGCTGAATGGTCTTTCGGGTTCGATTTGTTTCCATCTTTTTAAATGCCGGCCAAAAACTTAAAACCCTTCTTTATGGAATAATGTCCGCATGAAAAGTAGCAAGAAATGTCCCGACGGGCAACGCCGAGTGCCTTCGCTCCTTACAAAAATGGAGAAAGAATTAAGAAATATGGGGGAAAACCTCAAAAAAATTGAGGAAACAATAAGTTTCCAAGGATCCCAGGTGTCCCAGGTAACGATAAATTTTTACGTTGGAGGCCGCCGGAACAATGGCACTGAGGAAAGAAACATTTGTACAAGTGGCAAAAATATCTGGAATTTCCCGGAAAAAAAATTCCTTTAACCTGTAGACGGGCTGAATGGTCTTTCGGGTTCGAGTTGTTGCCATCTTTTTAAATGGAGGCCAAAAACTTAAAACCCTTCTTTATGGAATAATGTCCGCATGAAAAGTAGCAAGAAATGTCCCGACGGGCAACGCCGAGTGCCTTCGCTCCTTACAAAAATGGAGAAAGAATTAAGAAATATGGGGGAAAACCTCAAAAAAATTGAGGAAACAATAAGTTTCCAAGGATCCCAGGTGTCCCAGGTAACGATAAATTTTTACGTTGGAGGCCGCCGGAACAATGGCACTGAGGAAAGAAACATTTGTACAAGTGGCAAAAATATCTGGAATTTCCCGGAAAAAAAATTCCTTTAACCTGTAGACGGGCTGAATGGTCTTTCGGGTTCGAGTTGTTGCCATCTTTTTAAATGGAGGCCAAAAACTTAAAACCCTTCTTTATGGAATAATGTCCGCATGAAAAGTAGCAAGAAATGTCCCGACGGGCAGACAGGCAACGCCGAGTGCCTTCGCTCCTTACAAAAATGGAGAAAGAATTAAGAAATATGGGGGAAAACCTCAAAAAAGTTGAGGAAACAATAAGTTTCCAAGGATGCCAGGTGTCCCAGGTAACGATAAATTTTTACGTTGGAGGCCGCCGGAACAATGGCACTGAGGAAAGAAACATTTGTACAAGTGGCAAAAAATGGGGAATTTCCCAGAAAAAAATTTCCTTTAAACTGTAGACGGGCTGAATGGTCTTTCGGGTTCGAGTTGTTGCCATCTTTTTAAATGGCGGCCAAAAACTTAAAACCCTTCTTTATGGAATAATGTCCGCATGAAAAGTAGCAAGAAATGTCCCGACGGGCAGACAGGCAACGCCGAGTGCCTTCGCTCCTTACAAAAATGGAGAAAGAATTAAGAAATATGGGGGAAAACCTCAAAAAAATTGAGGAAACAATAAGTTTCCAAGGATGCCAGGTGTCCCAGGTAACGATAAATTTTTACGTTGGAGGCCGCCGGAACAATGGCACTGAGGAAAGAAACATTTGTACAAGTGGCAAAAAAAATGGGGAATTTCCCGGAAAAAAAATTTCCTTTAACCTGTAGACGGGCTGAATGGTCTTTCGGGTTCGATTTGTTTCCATCTTTTTAAATGCCGGCCAAAAACTTAAAACCCTTCTTTATGGAATAATGTCCTCATGAAAAGTAGCAAGAAATGTCCCGACGGGCTGACGGGCAACGCCGAGTGCCTTCGCTCCTTACAAAAATGGAGAAAGAATTAAGAAATATGGGGGAAAACCTCAAAAAAATTGAGGAAACAATAAGTTTCCAAGGATCCCAGGTGTCCCAGGTAACGATAAATTTTTACGTTGGAGGCCGCCGGAACAATGGCACTGAGGAAAGAAACATTTGTACAAGTGGCAAAAATATCTGGAATTTCCCGGAAAAAAAATTTCCTTTAACCTGTAGACGGGCTGAATGGTCTTTCGGGTTCGAGTTGTTGCCATCTTTTTAAATGGCGGCCAAAAACTTAAAACCCTTCTTTATGGAATAATTTCCGCATGAAAAGTAGCAAGAAATGTCCCGACGGGCAGACGGGCAACGCCGAGTGCCTTCGCTCCTTACAAAAATGGAGAAAGAATTAAGAAATATGGGGGAAAACCTCAAAAAAATTGAGGAAACAATAAGTTTCCAAGGATGCCAGGTGTCCCAGGTAACGATAAATTTTTACGTTGGAGGCCGCCGGAACAATGGCACTGAGGAAAGAAACATTTGTACAAGTGGCAAAAAAAATGGGGAATTTCCCGGAAAAAAAATTTCCTTTAACCTGTAGACGGGCTGAATGGTCTTTCGGGTTCGATTTGTTTCCATCTTTTTAAATGCCGGCCAAAAACTTAAAACCCTTCTTTATGGAATAATGTCCGCATGAAAAGTAGTAAGAAATGTCCCGTCGGGCAACGCCGAGTGCCTTCGCTCCTTACAAAAATGGAGAAAGAATTAAGAAATATGGGGGAAAACCTCAAAAAAATTGAGGAAACAATAAGTTTCCAAGGATGCCAGGTGTCCCAGGTAACGATAAATTTTTACGTTGGAGGCCGCCGGAACAATGGCACTGAGGAAAGAAACATTTGTACAAGTGGCAAAAAAAATGGGGAATTTCCCGGAAAAAAAATTTCCTTTAACCTGTAGACGGGCTGAATGGTCTTTCGGGTTCGATTTGTTTCCATCTTTTTAAATGCCGGCCAAAAACTTAAAACCCTTCTTTATGGAATAATGTCCGCATGAAAAGTAGTAAGAAATGTCCCGTCGGGCAACGCCGAGTGCCTTCGCTCCTTACAAAAATGGAGAAAGAATTAAGAAATATGGGGGAAAACCTCAAAAAAACTGAGGAAACAATAAGTTTCCAAGGATGCCAGGTGTCCCAGGTAACGATAAATTTTTACGTTGGAGGCCGCCGGAACAATGGCACTGAGGAAAGAAACATTTGTACAAGTGGCAAAAAATGGGGAATTTCCCAGAAAAAAATTTCCTTTAACCTGTAGACGGGCTGAATGGTCTTTCGGGTTCGATTTGTTGCCATCTTTTTAAATGGAGGCCAAAAACTTAAAACCCTTCTTTATGGAATAATGTCCGCATGAAAAGTAGCAAGAAATGTCCCGACGGGCTGACGGGTAACGCCGAGTGCCTTCGCTCCTTACAAAAATGGAGAAAGAATTAAGAAATATGGGGGAAAACCTCAAAAAAATTGAGGAAACAATAAGTTTCCAAGGATCCCAGGTGTCCCAGGTAACGATAAATTTTTACGTTGGAGGCCGCCGGAACAATGGCACTGAGGAAAGAAACATTTGTACAAGTGGCAAAAATATCTGGAATTTCCCGGAAAAAAAATTTCCTTTAACCTGTAGACGGGCTGAATGGTCTTTCGGGTTCGAGTTGTTGCCATCTTTTTAAATGGCGGCCAAAAACTTAAAACCCTTCTTTATGGAATAATTTCCGCATGAAAAGTAGCAAGAAATGTCCCGACGGGCAGACGGGCAACGCCGAGTGCCTTCGCTCCTTACAAAAATGGAGAAAGAATTAAGAAATATGGGGGAAAACCTCAAAAAAATTGAGGAAACAATAAGTTTCCAAGGATGCCAGGTGTCCCAGGTAACGATAAATTTTTACGTTGGAGGCCGCCGGAACAATGGCACTGAGGAAAGAAACATTTGTACAAGTGGCAAAAAAATGGGGAATTTCCCGGAAAAAAATTTCCTTTAACCTGTAGACGGGCTGAATGGTCTTTCGGGTTCGATTTGTTGCCATCTTTTTAAATGGAGGCCAAAAACTTAAAACCCTTCTTTATGGAATAACGTCCGCATGAAAAGTAGCAAGAAATGTCCCGACGGGCTGACGGGCAACGCCGAGTGCCTTCGCTCCTTACAAAAATGGAGAAAGAATTAAGAAATATGGGGGAAAACCTCAAAAAAATTGAGGAAACAATAAGTTTCCAAGGATCCCAGGTGTCCCAGGTAACGATAAATTTTTACGTTGGAGGCCGCCGGAACAATGGCACTGAGGAAAGAAACATTTGTACAAGTGGCAAAAATATCTGGAATTTCCCGGAAAAAAAATTTCCTTTAACCTGTAGACGGGCTGAATGGTCTTTCGGGTTCGAGTTGTTGCCATCTTTTTAAATGGCGGCCAAAAACTTAAAACCCTTCTTTATGGAATAATTTCCGCATGAAAAGTAGCAAGAAATGTCCCGACGGGCTGACGGGCAACGCCGAGTGCCTTCGCTCCTTACAAAAATGGAGAAAGAATTAAGAAATATGGGGGAAAACCTCAAAAAAATTGAGGAAACAATAAGTTTCCAAGGATCCCAGGTGTCCCAGGTAACGATAAATTTTTACGTTGGAGGCCGCCGGAACAATGGCACTGAGGAAAGAAACATTTGTACAAGTGGCAAAAATATCTGGAATTTCCCGGAAAAAAAATTTCCTTTAACCTGTAGACGGGCTGAATGGTCTTTCGGGTTCGAGTTGTTGCCATCTTTTTAAATGGCGGCCAAAAACTTAAAACCCTTCTTTATGGAATAATTTCCGCATGAAAAGTAGCAAGAAATGTCCCGACGGGCAGACGGGCAACGCCGAGTGCCTTCGCTCCTTACAAAAATGGAGAAAGAATTAAGAAATATGGGGGAAAACCTCAAAAAAATTGAGGAAACAATAAGTTTCCAAGGATGCCAGGTGTCCCAGGTAACGATAAATTTTTACGTTGGAGGCCGCCGGAACAATGGCACTGAGGAAAGAAACATTTGTACAAGTGGCAAAAAAATGGGGAATTTCCCGGAAAAAAATTTCCTTTAACCTGTAGACGGGCTGAATGGTCTTTCGGGTTCGATTTGTTGCCATCTTTTTAAATGGAGGCCAAAAACTTAAAACCCTTCTTTATGGAATAACGTCCGCATGAAAAGTAGCAAGAAATGTCCCGACGGGCTGACGGGCAACGCCGAGTGCCTTCGCTCCTTACAAAAATGGAGAAAGAATTAAGAAATATGGGGGAAAACCTCAAAAAAATTGAGGAAACAATAAGTTTCCAAGGATCCCAGGTGTCCCAGGTAACGATAAATTTTTACGTTGGAGGCCGCCGGAACAATGGCACTGAGGAAAGAAACATTTGTACAAGTGGCAAAAATATCTGGAATTTCCCGGAAAAAAAATTTCCTTTAACCTGTAGACGGGCTGAATGGTCTTTCGGGTTCGAGTTGTTGCCATCTTTTTAAATGGCGGCCAAAAACTTAAAACCCTTCTTTATGGAATAATTTCCGCATGAAAAGTAGCAAGAAATGTCCCGACGGGCTGACGGGTAACGCCGAGTGCCTTCGCTCCTTACAAAAATGGAGAAAGAATTAAGAAATATGGGGGAAAACCTCAAAAAAATTGAGGAAACAATAAGTTTCCAAGGATCCCAGGTGTCCCAGGTAACGATAAATTTTTACGTTGGAGGCCGCCGGAACAATGGCACTGAGGAAAGAAACATTTGTACAAGTGGCAAAAATATCTGGAATTTCCCGGAAAAAAAATTTCCTTTAACCTGTAGACGGGCTGAATGGTCTTTCGGGTTCGAGTTGTTGCCATCTTTTTAAATGGCGGCCAAAAACTTAAAACCCTTCTTTATGGAATAATTTCCGCATGAAAAGTAGCAAGAAATGTCCCGACGGGCAGACGGGCAACGCCGAGTGCCTTCGCTCCTTACAAAAATGGAGAAAGAATTAAGAAATATGGGGGAAAACCTCAAAAAAATTGAGGAAACAATAAGTTTCCAAGGATGCCAGGTGTCCCAGGTAACGATAAATTTTTACGTTGGAGGCCGCCGGAACAATGGCACTGAGGAAAGAAACATTTGTACAAGTGGCAAAAAAATGGGGAATTTCCCGGAAAAAAATTTCCTTTAACCTGTAGACGGGCTGAATGGTCTTTCGGGTTCGATTTGTTGCCATCTTTTTAAATGGAGGCCAAAAACTTAAAACCCTTCTTTATGGAATAACGTCCGCATGAAAAGTAGCAAGAAATGTCCCGACGGGCTGACGGGCAACGCCGAGTGCCTTCGCTCCTTACAAAAATGGAGAAAGAATTAAGAAATATGGGGGAAAACCTCAAAAAAATTGAGGAAACAATAAGTTTCCAAGGATCCCAGGTGTCCCAGGTAACGATAAATTTTTACGTTGGAGGCCGCCGGAACAATGGCACTGAGGAAAGAAACATTTGTACAAGTGGCAAAAATATCTGGAATTTCCCGGAAAAAAAATTTCCTTTAACCTGTAGACGGGCTGAATGGTCTTTCGGGTTCGAGTTGTTGCCATCTTTTTAAATGGCGGCCAAAAACTTAAAACCCTTCTTTATGGAATAATTTCCGCATGAAAAGTAGCAAGAAATGTCCCGACGGGCTGACGGGCAACGCCGAGTGCCTTCGCTCCTTACAAAAATGGAGAAAGAATTAGGAAATATGGGGGAAAACCTCAAAAAAAATTGAGGAAACAATAAGTTTCCAAGGATGCCAGGTGTCCCAGGTAACGATAAATTTTTACGTTGGAGGCCGCCGGAACAATGGCACAGAGGAAAGAAACATTTGTACAAGTGGCAAAAAAATGGGGAATTTCCCGGAAAAAAATTTCCTTTAACCTGTAGACGGGCTGAATGGTCTTTCGGGTTCGATTTGTTGCCATCTTTTTAAATGGAGGCCAAAAACTTAAAACCCTTCTTTATGGAATAATGTCCGCATGAAAAGTAGCAAGAAATGTCCCGACGGGCTGACGGGCAACGCCGAGTGCCTTCGCTCCTTACAAAAATGGAGAAAGAATTAAGAAATATGGGGGAAAACCTCAAAAAAATTGAGGAAACAATAAGTTTCCAAGGATCCCAGGTGTCCCAGGTAACGATAAATTTTTACGTTGGAGGCCGCCGGAACAATGGCACTGAGGAAAGAAACATTTGTACAAGTGGCAAAAAAAATGGGGAATTTCCCGGAAAAAAAATTTCCTTTAACCTGTAGACGGGCTGAATGGTCTTTCGGGTTCGATTTGTTTCCATCTTTTTAAATGCCGGCCAAAAACTTAAAACCCTTCTTTATGGAATAATGTCCGCATGAAAAGTAGCAAGAAATGTCCCGACGGGCAACGCCGAGTGCCTTCGCTCCTTACAAAAATGGAGAAAGAATTAAGAAATATGGGGGAAAACCTCAAAAAAATTGAGGAAACAATAAGTTTCCAAGGATCCCAGGTGTCCCAGGTAACGATAAATTTTTACGTTGGAGGCCGCCGGAACAATGGCACTGAGGAAAGAAACATTTGTACAAGTGGCAAAAATATCTGGAATTTCCCGGAAAAAAAATTCCTTTAACCTGTAGACGGGCTGAATGGTCTTTCGGGTTCGAGTTGTTGCCATCTTTTTAAATGGAGGCCAAAAACTTAAAACCCTTCTTTATGGAATAATGTCCGCATGAAAAGTAGCAAGAAATGTCCCGACGGGCTGACGGGCAACGCCGAGTGCCTTCGCTCCTTACAAAAATGGAGAAAGAATTAAGAAATATGGGGGAAAACCTCAAAAAAATTGAGGAAACAATAAGTTTCCAAGGATGCCAGGTGTCCCAGGTAACTATAAATTTTAACGTTGGAGGCCGCCGGAACAATGGCACTGAGGAAAGAAACATTTGTACAAGTGGCAAAAAAATGGGGAATTTCCCGGAAAAAAAAATTGCTTTAACCTGTAGACGGGCTGAATGGTCTTTCGGGTTCTATTTGTTGCCATCTTTTTAAATGGCGGCCAAAAACTTAGAACCCTTCTTTATGGAATAATGTCCGCATGAAAAGTAGCAAGAAATGTCCCGACGGGCTGACGGGCAACGCCGAGTGCCTTCGCTCCTTACAAAAATGGAGAAAGAATTAGGAAATATGGGGGAAAACCTAAAAAAAATTGAGGAAACAATAAGTTTCCAAGGATGCCAGGTGTCCCAGGTAACGATAAATTTTTACGTTGGAGGCCGCCGGAACAATGGCACTGAGGAAAGAAACATTTGTACAAGTGGCAAAAAAATGGGGAATTTCCCGGAAAAAAATTTCCTTTAACCTGTAGACGGGCTGAATGGTCTTTCGGGTTCGATTTGTTGCCATCTTTTTAAATGGAGGCCAAAAACTTAAAACCCTTCTTTATGGAATAATGTCCGCATGAAAAGTAGCAAGAAATGTCCCGACGGGCTGACGGGCAACGCCGAGTGCCTTCGCTCCTTACAAAAATGGAGAAAGAATTAAGAAATATGGGGCAAAACCTCAAAAAAATTGAGGAAACAATAAGTTTCCAAGGATCCCAGGTGTCCCAGGTAACGATAAATTTTTACGTTGGAGGCCGCCGGAACAATGGCACTGAGGAAAGAAACATTTGTACAAGTGGCAAAAATATCTGGAATTTCCCGGAAAAAAAAATTCCTTTAACCTGTAGACGGGCTGAATGGTCTTTCGGGTTCGAGTTGTTGCCATCTTTTTAAATGGCGGCCAAAAACTTAAAACCCTTCTTTATGGAATAATGTCCGCATGAAAAGTAGCAAGAAATGTCCCGACGGGCTGACGGGCAACGCCGAGTGCCTTCGCTCCTTACAAAAATGGAGAAAGAATTAAGAAATATGGGGGAAAACCTCAAAAAAATTGAGGAAACAATAAGTTTCCAAGGATGCCAGGTGTCCCAGGTAACGATAAATTTTTACGTTGGAGGCCGCCGGAACAATGGCACTGAGGAAAGAAACATTTGTACAAGTGGCAAAAAAAATGGGGAATTTCCCGGAAAAAAAAATTCCTTTAACCTGTAGACGGGCTGAATGGTCTTTCGGGTTCGATTTGTTTCCATCTTTTTAAATGCCGGCCAAAAACTTAAAACCCTTCTTTATGGAATAATGTCCGCATGAAAAGTAGCAAGAAATGTCCCGACGGGCAACGCCGAGTGCCTTCGCTCCTTACAAAAATGGAGAAAGAATTAAGAAATATGGGGGAAAACCTCAAAAAAATTGAGGAAACAATAAGTTTCCAAGGATGCCAGGTGTCCCAGGTAACGATAAATTTTTACGTTGGAGGCCGCCGGAACAATGGCACTGAGGAAAGAAACATTTGTACAAGTGGCAAAAAAATGGGGAATTTCCCGGAAAAAAATTTCCTTTAACCTGTAGACGGGCTAAATTGTCTTTCGGGTTCGATTTGTTGCCATCTTTTTAAATGGCGGCCAAAAACTTAAAACCCTTCTTTATGGAATAATGTCCGCATGAAAAGTAGCAAGAAATGTCCCGACGGGCTGACGGGCAACGCCGAGTGCCTTCGCTCCTTACAAAAATGGAGAAAGAATTAGGAAATATGGGGGAAAACCTCAAAAAAAAATTGAGGAAACAATAAGTTTCCAAGGATGCCAGGTGTCCCAGGTAACGATAAATTTTTACGTTGGAGGCCGCCGGAACAATGGCACTGAGGAAAGAAACATTTGTACAAGTGGCAAAAAAATGGGGAATTTCCCGGAAAAAAATTTCCTTTAACCTGTAGACGGGCTGAATGGTCTTTCGGGTTCGATTTGTTGCCATCTTTTTAAATGGAGGCCAAAAACTTAAAACCCTTCTTTATGGAATAACGTCCGCATGAAAAGTAGCAAGAAATGTCCCGACGGGCTGACGGGCAACGCCGAGTGCCTTCGCTCCTTACAAAAATGGAGAAAGAATTAAGAAATATGGGGGAAAACCTCAAAAAAATTGAGGAAACAATAAGTTTCCAAGGATCCCAGGTGTCCCAGGTAACGATAAATTTTTACGTTGGAGGCCGCCGGAACAATGGCACTGAGGAAAGAAACATTTGTACAAGTGGCAAAAATATCTGGAATTTCCCGGAAAAAAAATTTCCTTTAACCTGTAGACGGGCTGAATGGTCTTTCGGGTTCGAGTTGTTGCCATCTTTTTAAATGGCGGCCAAAAACTTAAAACCCTTCTTTATGGAATAATGTCCGCATGAAAAGTAGCAAGAAATGTCCCGACGGGCAACGCCGAGTGCCTTCGCTCCTTACAAAAATGGAGAAAGAATTAAGAAATATGGGGGAAAACCTCAAAAAAATTGAGGAAACAATAAGTTTCCAAGGATCCCAGGTGTCCCAGGTAACGATAAATTTTTACGTTGGAGGCCGCCGGAACAATGGCACTGAGGAAAGAAACATTTGTACAAGTGGCAAAAAAAATGGGGAATTTCCCGGAAAAAAAATTTCCTTTAACCTGTAGACGGGCTGAATGGTCTTTCGGGTTCGATTTGTTTCCATCTTTTTAAATGCCGGCCAAAAACTTAAAACCCTTCTTTATGGAATAATGTCCGCATGAAAAGTAGCAAGAAATGTCCCGACGGGCAACGCCGAGTGCCTTCGCTCCTTACAAAAATGGAGAAAGAATTAAGAAATATGGGGGAAAACCTCAAAAAAATTGAGGAAACAATAAGTTTCCAAGGATCCCAGGTGTCCCAGGTAACGATAAATTTTTACGTTGGAGGCCGCCGGAACAATGGCACTGAGGAAAGAAACATTTGTACAAGTGGCAAAAATATCTGGAATTTCCCGGAAAAAAAATTCCTTTAACCTGTAGACGGGCTGAATGGTCTTTCGGGTTCGAGTTGTTGCCATCTTTTTAAATGGAGGCCAAAAACTTAAAACCCTTCTTTATGGAATAATGTCCGCATGAAAAGTAGCAAGAAATGTCCCGACGGGCAACGCCGAGTGCCTTCGCTCCTTACAAAAATGGAGAAAGAATTAAGAAATATGGGGGAAAACCTCAAAAAAATTGAGGAAACAATAAGTTTCCAAGGATCCCAGGTGTCCCAGGTAACGATAAATTTTTACGTTGGAGGCCGCCGGAACAATGGCACTGAGGAAAGAAACATTTGTACAAGTGGCAAAAATATCTGGAATTTCCCGGAAAAAAAATTCCTTTAACCTGTAGACGGGCTGAATGGTCTTTCGGGTTCGAGTTGTTGCCATCTTTTTAAATGGAGGCCAAAAACTTAAAACCCTTCTTTATGGAATAATGTCCGCATGAAAAGTAGCAAGAAATGTCCCGACGGGCAGACAGGCAACGCCGAGTGCCTTCGCTCCTTACAAAAATGGAGAAAGAATTAAGAAATATGGGGGAAAACCTCAAAAAAGTTGAGGAAACAATAAGTTTCCAAGGATGCCAGGTGTCCCAGGTAACGATAAATTTTTACGTTGGAGGCCGCCGGAACAATGGCACTGAGGAAAGAAACATTTGTACAAGTGGCAAAAAATGGGGAATTTCCCAGAAAAAAATTTCCTTTAAACTGTAGACGGGCTGAATGGTCTTTCGGGTTCGAGTTGTTGCCATCTTTTTAAATGGCGGCCAAAAACTTAAAACCCTTCTTTATGGAATAATGTCCGCATGAAAAGTAGCAAGAAATGTCCCGACGGGCAGACAGGCAACGCCGAGTGCCTTCGCTCCTTACAAAAATGGAGAAAGAATTAAGAAATATGGGGGAAAACCTCAAAAAAATTGAGGAAACAATAAGTTTCCAAGGATGCCAGGTGTCCCAGGTAACGATAAATTTTTACGTTGGAGGCCGCCGGAACAATGGCACTGAGGAAAGAAACATTTGTACAAGTGGCAAAAAAAATGGGGAATTTCCCGGAAAAAAAATTTCCTTTAACCTGTAGACGGGCTGAATGGTCTTTCGGGTTCGATTTGTTTCCATCTTTTTAAATGCCGGCCAAAAACTTAAAACCCTTCTTTATGGAATAATGTCCTCATGAAAAGTAGCAAGAAATGTCCCGACGGGCTGACGGGCAACGCCGAGTGCCTTCGCTCCTTACAAAAATGGAGAAAGAATTAAGAAATATGGGGGAAAACCTCAAAAAAATTGAGGAAACAATAAGTTTCCAAGGATCCCAGGTGTCCCAGGTAACGATAAATTTTTACGTTGGAGGCCGCCGGAACAATGGCACTGAGGAAAGAAACATTTGTACAAGTGGCAAAAATATCTGGAATTTCCCGGAAAAAAAATTTCCTTTAACCTGTAGACGGGCTGAATGGTCTTTCGGGTTCGAGTTGTTGCCATCTTTTTAAATGGCGGCCAAAAACTTAAAACCCTTCTTTATGGAATAATTTCCGCATGAAAAGTAGCAAGAAATGTCCCGACGGGCAGACGGGCAACGCCGAGTGCCTTCGCTCCTTACAAAAATGGAGAAAGAATTAAGAAATATGGGGGAAAACCTCAAAAAAATTGAGGAAACAATAAGTTTCCAAGGATGCCAGGTGTCCCAGGTAACGATAAATTTTTACGTTGGAGGCCGCCGGAACAATGGCACTGAGGAAAGAAACATTTGTACAAGTGGCAAAAAAAATGGGGAATTTCCCGGAAAAAAAATTTCCTTTAACCTGTAGACGGGCTGAATGGTCTTTCGGGTTCGATTTGTTTCCATCTTTTTAAATGCCGGCCAAAAACTTAAAACCCTTCTTTATGGAATAATGTCCGCATGAAAAGTAGTAAGAAATGTCCCGTCGGGCAACGCCGAGTGCCTTCGCTCCTTACAAAAATGGAGAAAGAATTAAGAAATATGGGGGAAAACCTCAAAAAAATTGAGGAAACAATAAGTTTCCAAGGATGCCAGGTGTCCCAGGTAACGATAAATTTTTACGTTGGAGGCCGCCGGAACAATGGCACTGAGGAAAGAAACATTTGTACAAGTGGCAAAAAAAATGGGGAATTTCCCGGAAAAAAAATTTCCTTTAACCTGTAGACGGGCTGAATGGTCTTTCGGGTTCGATTTGTTTCCATCTTTTTAAATGCCGGCCAAAAACTTAAAACCCTTCTTTATGGAATAATGTCCGCATGAAAAGTAGTAAGAAATGTCCCGTCGGGCAACGCCGAGTGCCTTCGCTCCTTACAAAAATGGAGAAAGAATTAAGAAATATGGGGGAAAACCTCAAAAAAATTGAGGAAACAATAAGTTTCCAAGGATGCCAGGTGTCCCAGGTAACGATAAATTTTTACGTTGGAGGCCGCCGGAACAATGGCACTGAGGAAAGAAACATTTGTACAAGTGGCAAAAAATGGGGAATTTCCCAGAAAAAAATTTCCTTTAACCTGTAGACGGGCTGAATGGTCTTTCGGGTTCGATTTGTTGCCATCTTTTTAAATGGAGGCCAAAAACTTAAAACCCTTCTTTATGGAATAATGTCCGCATGAAAAGTAGCAAGAAATGTCCCGACGGGCAGACAGGCAACGCCGAGTGCCTTCGCTCCTTACAAAAATGGAGAAAGAATTAAGAAATATGGGGGAAAACCTCAAAAAAATTGAGGAAACAATAAGTTTCCAAGGATGCCAGGTGTCCCAGGTAACGATAAATTTTTACGTTGGAGGCCGCCGGAACAATGGCACTGAGGAAAGAAACATTTGTACAAGTGGCAAAAAAATGGGGAATTTCCCGGAAAAAAAATTTCCTTTAACCTGTAGACGGGCTGAATGGTCTTTCGGGTTCGATTTGTTTCCATCTTTTTAAATGCCGGCCAAAAACTTAAAACCCTTCTTTATGGAATAATGTCCTCATGAAAAGTAGCAAGAAATGTCCCGACGGGCTGACGGGCAACGCCGAGTGCCTTCGCTCCTTACAAAAATGGAGAAAGAATTAAGAAATATGGGGGAAAACCTCAAAAAAATTGAGGAAACAATAAGTTTCCAAGGATCCCAGGTGTCCCAGGTAACGATAAATTTTTACGTTGGAGGCCGCCGGAACAATGGCACTGAGGAAAGAAACATTTGTACAAGTGGCAAAAATATCTGGAATTTCCCGGAAAAAAAATTTCCTTTAACCTGTAGACGGGCTGAATGGTCTTTCGGGTTCGAGTTGTTGCCATCTTTTTAAATGGCGGCCAAAAACTTAAAACCCTTCTTTATGGAATAATTTCCGCATGAAAAGTAGCAAGAAATGTCCCGACGGGCAGACGGGCAACGCCGAGTGCCTTCGCTCCTTACAAAAATGGAGAAAGAATTAAGAAATATGGGGGAAAACCTCAAAAAAATTGAGGAAACAATAAGTTTCCAAGGATGCCAGGTGTCCCAGGTAACGATAAATTTTTACGTTGGAGGCCGCCGGAACAATGGCACTGAGGAAAGAAACATTTGTACAAGTGGCAAAAAAAATGGGGAATTTCCCGGAAAAAAAATTTCCTTTAACCTGTAGACGGGCTGAATGGTCTTTCGGGTTCGATTTGTTTCCATCTTTTTAAATGCCGGCCAAAAACTTAAAACCCTTCTTTATGGAATAATGTCCGCATGAAAAGTAGTAAGAAATGTCCCGTCGGGCAACGCCGAGTGCCTTCGCTCCATACAAAAATGGAGAAAGAATTAAGAAATATGGGGGAAAACCTCAAAAAAATTGAGGAAACAATAAGTTTCCAAGGATGCCAGGTGTCCCAGGTAACGATAAATTTTTACGTTGGAGGCCGCCGGAACAATGGCACTGAGGAAAGAAACATTTGTACAAGTGGCAAAAAAAATGGGGAATTTCCCGGAAAAAAAATTTCCTTTAACCTGTAGACGGGCTGAATGGTCTTTCGGGTTCGATTTGTTTCCATCTTTTTAAATGCCGGCCAAAAACTTAAAACCCTTCTTTATGGAATAATGTCCGCATGAAAAGTAGTAAGAAATGTCCCGTCGGGCAACGCCGAGTGCCTTCGCTCCTTACAAAAATGGAGAAAGAATTAAGAAATATGGGGGAAAACCTCAAAAAAATTGAGGAAACAATAAGTTTCCAAGGATGCCAGGTGTCCCAGGTAACGATAAATTTTTACGTTGGAGGCCGCCGGAACAATGGCACTGAGGAAAGAAACATTTGTACAAGTGGCAAAAAATGGGGAATTTCCCAGAAAAAAATTTCCTTTAACCTGTAGACGGGCTGAATGGTCTTTCGGGTTCGAATTGTTGCCATCTTTTTAAATGGAGGCCAAAAACTTAAAACCCTTCTTTATGGAATAATGTCCGCATGAAAAGTAGCAAGAAATGTCCCGACGGGCTGACGGGTAACGCCGAGTGCCTTCGCTCCTTACAAAAATGGAGAAAGAATTAAGAAATATGGGGGAAAACCTCAAAAAAATTGAGGAAACAATAAGTTTCCAAGGATCCCAGGTGTCCCAGGTAACGATAAATTTTTACGTTGGAGGCCGCCGGAACAATGGCACTGAGGAAAGAAACATTTGTACAAGTGGCAAAAATATCTGGAATTTCCCGGAAAAAAAATTTCCTTTAACCTGTAGACGGGCTGAATGGTCTTTCGGGTTCGATTTGTTTCCATCTTTTTAAATGCCGGCCAAAAACTTAAAACCCTTCTTTATGGAATAATGTCCGCATGAAAAGTAGTAAGAAATGTCCCGTCGGGCAACGCCGAGTGCCTTCGCTCCTTACAAAAATGGAGAAAGAATTAAGAAATATGGGGGAAAACCTCAAAAAAATTGAGGAAACAATAAGTTTCCAAGGATGCCAGGTGTCCCAGGTAACGATAAATTTTTACGTTGGAGGCCGCCGGAACAATGGCACTGAGGAAAGAAACATTTGTACAAGTGGCAAAAAAGTGGGGAATTTCCCGGAAAAAAAATTTCCTTTAACCTGTAGACGGGCTGAATGGTCTTTCGGGTTCGATTTGTTTCCATCTTTTTAAATGCCGGCCAAAAACTTAAAACCCTTCTTTATGGAATAATGTCCGCATGAAAAGTAGTAAGAAATGTCCCGTCGGGCAACGCCGAGTGCCTTCGCTCCTTACAAAAATGGAGAAAGAATTAAGAAATATGGGGGAAAACCTCAAAAAAATTGAGGAAACAATAAGTTTCCAAGGATCCCAGGTGTCCCAGGTAACGATAAATTTTTACGTTGGAGGCCGCCGGAACAATGGCACTGAGGAAAGAAACATTTGTACAAGTGGCAAAAATATCTGGAATTTCCCGGAAAAAAAATTTCCTTTAACCTGTAGACGGGCTGAATGGTCTTTCGGGTTCGAGTTGTTGCCATCTTTTTAAATGGCGGCCAAAAACTTAAAACCCTTCTTTATGGAATAATTTCCGCATGAAAAGTAGCAAGAAATGTCCCGACGGGCAGACGGGCAACGCCGAGTGCCTTCGCTCCTTACAAAAATGGAGAAAGAATTAAGAAATATGGGGGAAAACCTCAAAAAAATTGAGGAAACAATAAGTTTCCAAGGATGCCAGGTGTCCCAGGTAACGATAAATTTTTACGTTGGAGGCCGCCGGAACAATGGCACTGAGGAAAGAAACAATTGTACAAGTGGCAAAAAAATGGGGAATTTCCCGGAAAAAAAATTTCCTTTAACCTGTAGACGGGCTAAATTGTCTTTCGGGTTCGATTTGTTGCCATCTTTTTAAATGGAGGCCAAAAACTTAAAACCCTTCTTTATGGAATAATGTCCCTATGAAAAGTAGCAAGAAATGTCCCGACGGGCTGACGGGCAACGCCGAGTGCCTTCGCTCCTTACAAAAATGGAGAAAGAATTAAGAAATATGGGGGAAAACCTCAAAAAAATTGAGGAAACAATATGTTTCCAAGGATCCCAGGTGTCCCAGGTAACGATAAATTTTTACGTTGGAGGCCGCCAAAACAATGGCACTGAGGAAAGAAACATTTGTACAAGTGGCAAAAATATCTGGAATTTCCCGGAAAAAAAATTTCCTTTAACCTGTAGACGGGCTGAATGGTCTTTCGGGTTCGAGTTGTTGCCATCTTTTTAAATGGCGGCCAAAAACTTAAAACCCTTCTTTATGGAATAATTTCCGCATGAAAAGTAGCAAGAAATGTCCCGACGGGCTGACGGGCAACGCCGAGTGCCTTCGCTCCTTACAAAAATGTAGAAAGAATTAGGAAATATGGGGGAAAATCTCAAAAAAAATTGAGGAAACAATAAGTTTCCAAGGATGCCAGGTGTCCCAGGTAACGATAAATTTTTACGTTGGAGGCCGCCGGAACAATGGCACTGAGGAAAGAAACATTTGTACAAGTGGCAAAAAAATGGGGAATTTCCCGGAAAAAAATTTCCTTTAACCTGTAGACGGGGTGAATGGTCTTTCGGGTTCGATTTGTTGCCATCTTTTTAAATGGAGGCCAAAAACTTAAAACCCTTCTTTATGGAATAATGTCCGCATGAAAAGTAGCAAGAAATGTCCCGACGGGCTGACGGGCAACGCCGAGTGCCTTCGCTCCTTACAAAAATGGAGAAAGAATTAAGAAATATGGGGGAAAACCTCAAAAAAATTGAGGAAACAATAAGTTTCCAAGGATCCCAGGTGTCCCAGGTAACGATAGATTTTTACGTTGGAGGCCGCCGGAACAATGGCACTGAGGAAAGAAACATTTGTACAAGTGGCAAAAATATCTGGAATTTCCCGGAAAAAAAATTTCCTTTAACCTGTAGACGGGCTGAATGGTCTTTCGGGTTCGAGTTGTTGCCATCTTTTTAAATGGCGGCCAAAAACTTAAAACCCTTCTTTATGGAATAATGTCCGCATGAAAAGTAGCAAGAAATGTCCCGACGGGCTGACGGGCAACGCCGAGTGCCTTCGCTCCTTACAAAAATGGAGAAAGAATTAAGAAATATGGGGGAAAACCTCAAAAAAATTGAGGAAACAATAAGTTTCCAAGGATGCCAGGTGTCCCAGGTAACGATAAATTTTTACGTTGGAGGCCGCCGGAACAATGGCACTGAGGAAAGAAACATTTGTACAAGTGGCAAAAAATGGGGAATTTCCCAGAAAAAAATTTCCTTTAAACTGTAGACGGGCTGAATGGTCTTTCGGGTTCGATTTGTTTCCATCTTTTTAAATGCCGGCCAAAAACTTAAAACCCTTCTTTATGGAATAATGTCCGCATGAAAAGTAGCAAGAAATGTCCCGACGGGCAACGCCGAGTGCCTTCGCTCCTTACAAAAATGGAGAAAGAATTAAGAAATATGGGGGAAAACCTCAAAAAAATTGAGGAAACAATAAGTTTCCAAGGATGCCAGGTGTCCCAGGTAACGATAAATTTTTACGTTGGAGGCCGCCGGAACAATGGCACTGAGGAAAGAAACATTTGTACAAGTGGCAAAAATTGGGGAATTTCCCGGAAAAAAATTTCCTTTAACCTGTAGACGGGCTGAATGGTCTTTCGGGTTCGATTTGTTGCCATCTTTTTAAATGGAGGCCAAAAACTTAAAACCCTTCTTTATGGAATAATGTCCGCATGAAAAGTAGCAAGAAATGTCCCGACGGGCAGACAGGCAACGCCGAGTGCCTTCGCTCCTTACAAAAATGGAGAAAGAATTAAGAAATATGGGGGAAAACCTCAAAAAAATTGAGGAAACAATAAGTTTCCAAGGATGCCAGGTGTCCCAGGTAACGATAAATTTTTACGTTGGAGGCCGCCGGAACAATGGCACTGAGGAAAGAAACATTTGTACAAGTGGCAAAAAATGGGGAATTTCCCAGAAAAAAATTTCCTTTAAACTGTAGACGGGCTGAATGGTCTTTCGGGTTCAAGTTGTTGCCATCTTTTTAAATGGCGGCCAAAAACTTAAAACCCTTCTTTATGGAATAATGTCCGCATGAAAAGTAGCAAGAAATGTCCCGACGGGCAGACAGGCAACGCCGAGTGCCTTCGCTCCTTACAAAAATGGAGAAAGAATTAAGAAATATGGGGGAAAACCTCAAAAAAATTGAGGAAACAATAAGTTTCCAAGGATGCCAGGTGTCCCAGGTAACGATAAATTTTTACGTTGGAGGCCGCCGGAACAATGGCACTGAGGAAAGAAACATTTGTACAAGTGGCAAAAAATGGGGAATTTCCCAGAAAAAAATTTCCTTTAACCTGTAGACGGGCTGAATGGTCTTTCGGGTTCGATTTGTTGCCATCTTTTTAAATGGAGGCCAAAAACTTAAAACCCTTCTTTATGGAATAATGTCCGCATGAAAAGTAGCAAGAAATGTCCCGACGGGCTGACGGGCAACGCCGAGTGCCTTCGCTCCTTACAAAAATGGAGAAAGAATTAAGAAATATGGGGGAAAACCTCAAAAAAATTGAGGAAACAATAAGTTTCCAAGGATCCCAGGTGTCCCAGGTAACGATAAATTTTTACGTTGGAGGCCGCCGGAACAATGGCACTGAGGAAAGAAACATTTGTACAAGTGGCAAAAATATCTGGAATTTCCCGGAAAAAAAATTTCCTTTAACCTGTAGACGGGCTGAATGGTCTTTCGGGTTCGAGTTGTTGCCATCTTTTTAAATGGCGGCCAAAAACTTAAAACCCTTCTTTATGGAATAATTTCCGCATGAAAAGTAGCAAGAAATGTCCCGACGGGCGGACGGGCAACGCCGAGTGCCTTCGCTCCTTACAAAAATGGAGAAAGAATTAAGAAATATGGGGGAAAACCTCAAAAAAATTGAGGAAACAATAAGTTTCCAAGGATCCCAGGTGTCCCAGGTAACGATAGATTTTTACGTTGGAGGCCGCCGGAACAATGGCACTGAGGAAAGAAACATTTGTACAAGTGGCAAAAATATCTGGAATTTCCCGGAAAAAAAATTTCCTTTAACCTGTAGACGGGCTGAATGGTCTTTCGGGTTCGAGTTGTTGCCATCTTTTTAAATGGCGGCCAAAAACTTAAAACCCTTCTTTATGGAATAATGTCCGCATGAAAAGTAGCAAGAAATGTCCCGACGGGCTGACGGGCAACGCCGAGTGCCTTCGCTCCTTACAAAAATGGAGAAAGAATTAAGAAATATGGGGGAAAACCTCAAAAAAATTGAGGAAACAATAAGTTTCCAAGGATGCCAGGTGTCCCAGGTAACGATAAATTTTTACGTTGGAGGCCGCCGGAACAATGGCACTGAGGAAAGAAACATTTGTACAAGTGGCAAAAAATGGGGAATTTCCCAGAAAAAAATTTCCTTTAAACTGTAGACGGGCTGAATGGTCTTTCGGGTTCGATTTGTTTCCATCTTTTTAAATGCCGGCCAAAAACTTAAAACCCTTCTTTATGGAATAATGTCCGCATGAAAAGTAGCAAGAAATGTCCCGACGGGCAACGCCGAGTGCCTTCGCTCCTTACAAAAATGGAGAAAGAATTAAGAAATATGGGGGAAAACCTCAAAAAAATTGAGGAAACAATAAGTTTCCAAGGATGCCAGGTGTCCCAGGTAACGATAAATTTTTACGTTGGAGGCCGCCGGAACAATGGCACTGAGGAAAGAAACATTTGTACAAGTGGCAAAAATTGGGGAATTTCCCGGAAAAAAATTTCCTTTAACCTGTAGACGGGCTGAATGGTCTTTCGGGTTCGATTTGTTGCCATCTTTTTAAATGGAGGCCAAAAACTTAAAACCCTTCTTTATGGAATAATGTCCGCATGAAAAGTAGCAAGAAATGTCCCGACGGGCAGACAGGCAACGCCGAGTGCCTTCGCTCCTTACAAAAATGGAGAAAGAATTAAGAAATATGGGGGAAAACCTCAAAAAAATTGAGGAAACAATAAGTTTCCAAGGATGCCAGGTGTCCCAGGTAACGATAAATTTTTACGTTGGAGGCCGCCGGAACAATGGCACTGAGGAAAGAAACATTTGTACAAGTGGCAAAAAATGGGGAATTTCCCAGAAAAAAATTTCCTTTAAACTGTAGACGGGCTGAATGGTCTTTCGGGTTCAAGTTGTTGCCATCTTTTTAAATGGCGGCCAAAAACTTAAAACCCTTCTTTATGGAATAATGTCCGCATGAAAAGTAGCAAGAAATGTCCCGACGGGCAGACAGGCAACGCCGAGTGCCTTCGCTCCTTACAAAAATGGAGAAAGAATTAAGAAATATGGGGGAAAACCTCAAAAAAATTGAGGAAACAATAAGTTTCCAAGGATGCCAGGTGTCCCAGGTAACGATAAATTTTTACGTTGGAGGCCGCCGGAACAATGGCACTGAGGAAAGAAACATTTGTACAAGTGGCAAAAAATGGGGAATTTCCCAGAAAAAAATTTCCTTTAACCTGTAGACGGGCTGAATGGTCTTTCGGGTTCGATTTGTTGCCATCTTTTTAAATGGAGGCCAAAAACTTAAAACCCTTCTTTATGGAATAATGTCCGCATGAAAAGTAGCAAGAAATGTCCCGACGGGCTGACGGGCAACGCCGAGTGCCTTCGCTCCTTACAAAAATGGAGAAAGAATTAAGAAATATGGGGGAAAACCTCAAAAAAATTGAGGAAACAATAAGTTTCCAAGGATCCCAGGTGTCCCAGGTAACGATAAATTTTTACGTTGGAGGCCGCCGGAACAATGGCACTGAGGAAAGAAACATTTGTACAAGTGGCAAAAATATCTGGTATTTCCCGGAAAAAAAATTTCCTTTAACCTGTAGACGGGCTGAATGGTCTTTCGGGTTCGAGTTGTTGCCATCTTTTTAAATGGCGGCCAAAAACTTAAAACCCTTCTTTATGGAATAATTTCCGCATGAAAAGTAGCAAGAAATGTCCCGACGGGCGGACGGGCAACGCCGAGTGCCTTCGCTCCTTACAAAAATGGAGAAAGAATTAAGAAATATGGGGGAAAACCTCAAAAAAATTGAGGAAACAATAAGTTTCCAAGGATGCCAGGTGTCCCAGGTAACGATAAATTTTTACGTTGGAGGCCGCCGGAACAATGGCACTGAGGAAAGAAACATTTGTACAAGTGGCAAAAAAATGGGGAATTTCCCGGAAAAAAATTTCCTTTAACCTGTAGACGGGCTGAATGGTCTTTCGGGTTCGATTTGTTGCCATCTTTTTAAATGGAGGCCAAAAACTTAAAACCCTTCTTTATGGAATAATGTCCCTATGAAAAGTAGCAAGAAATGTCCCGACGGGCTGACGGGCAACGCCGAGTGCCTTCGCTCCTTACAAAAATGGAGAAAGAATTAAGAAATATGGGGGAAAACCTCAAAAAAATTGAGGAAACAATATGTTTCCAAGGATCCCAGGTGTCCCAGGTAACGATAAATTTTTACGTTGGAGGCCGCCAAAACAATGGCACTGAGGAAAGAAACATTTGTACAAGTGGCAAAAATATCTGGAATTTCCCGGAAAAAAAATTTCCTTTAACCTGTAGACGGGCTGAATGGTCTTTCGGGTTCGAGTTGTTGCCATCTTTTTAAATGGCGGCCAAAAACTTAAAACCCTTCTTTATGGAATAATTTCCGCATGAAAAGTAGCAAGAAATGTCCCGACGGGCTGACGGGCAACGCCGAGTCCCTTCGCTCCTTACAAAAATGTAGAAAGAATTAGGAAATATGGGGGAAAATCTCAAAAAAAATTGAGGAAACAATAAGTTTCCAAGGATGCCAGGTGTCCCAGGTAACGATAAATTTTTACGTTGGAGGCCGCCGGAACAATGGCACTGAGGAAAGAAACATTTGTACAAGTGGCAAAAAAATGGGGAATTTCCCGGAAAAAAATTTCCTTTAACCTGTAGACGGGGTGAATGGTCTTTCGGGTTCGATTTGTTGCCATCTTTTTAAATGGAGGCCAAAAACTTAAAACCCTTCTTTATGGAATAATGTCCGCATGAAAAGTAGCAAGAAATGTCCCGACGGGCTGACGGGCAACGCCGAGTGCCTTCGCTCCTTACAAAAATGGAGAAAGAATTAAGAAATATGGGGGAAAACCTCAAAAAAATTGAGGAAACAATAAGTTTCCAAGGATCCCAGGTGTCCCAGGTAACGATAGATTTTTACGTTGGAGGCCGCCGGAACAATGGCACTGAGGAAAGAAACATTTGTACAAGTGGCAAAAATATCTGGAATTTCCCGGAAAAAAAATTTCCTTTAACCTGTAGACGGGCTGAATGGTCTTTCGGGTTCGAGTTGTTGCCATCTTTTTAAATGGCGGCCAAAAACTTAAAACCCTTCTTTATGGAATAATGTCCGCATGAAAAGTAGCAAGAAATGTCCCGACGGGCTGACGGGCAACGCCGAGTGCCTTCGCTCCTTACAAAAATGGAGAAAGAATTAAGAAATATGGGGGAAAACCTCAAAAAAATTGAGGAAACAATAAGTTTCCAAGGATGCCAGGTGTCCCAGGTAACGATAAATTTTTACGTTGGAGGCCGCCGGAACAATGGCACTGAGGAAAGAAACATTTGTACAAGTGGCAAAAAATGGGGAATTTCCCAGAAAAAAATTTCCTTTAAACTGTAGACGGGCTGAATGGTCTTTCGGGTTCGATTTGTTTCCATCTTTTTAAATGCCGGCCAAAAACTTAAAACCCTTCTTTATGGAATAATGTCCGCATGAAAAGTAGCAAGAAATGTCCCGACGGGCAACGCCGAGTGCCTTCGCTCCTTACAAAAATGGAGAAAGAATTAAGAAATATGGGGGAAAACCTCAAAAAAATTGAGGAAACAATAAGTTTCCAAGGATGCCAGGTGTCCCAGGTAACGATAAATTTTTACGTTGGAGGCCGCCGGAACAATGGCACTGAGGAAAGAAACATTTGTACAAGTGGCAAAAATTGGGGAATTTCCCGGAAAAAAATTTCCTTTAACCTGTAGACGGGCTGAATGGTCTTTCGGGTTCGATTTGTTGCCATCTTTTTAAATGGAGGCCAAAAACTTAAAACCCTTCTTTATGGAATAATGTCCGCATGAAAAGTAGCAAGAAATGTCCCGACGGGCAGACAGGCAACGCCGAGTGCCTTCGCTCCTTACAAAAATGGAGAAAGAATTAAGAAATATGGGGGAAAACCTCAAAAAAATTGAGGAAACAATAAGTTTCCAAGGATGCCAGGTGTCCCAGGTAACGATAAATTTTTACGTTGGAGGCCGCCGGAACAATGGCACTGAGGAAAGAAACATTTGTACAAGGGGCAAAAAATGGGGAATTTCCCAGAAAAAAATTTCCTTTAAACTGTAGACGGGCTGAATGGTCTTTCGGGTTCAAGTTGTTGCCATCTTTTTAAATGGCGGCCAAAAACTTAAAACCCTTCTTTATGGAATAATGTCCGCATGAAAAGTAGCAAGAAATGTCCCGACGGGCAGACAGGCAACGCCGAGTGCCTTCGCTCCTTACAAAAATGGAGAAAGAATTAAGAAATATGGGGGAAAACCTCAAAAAAATTGAGGAAACAATAAGTTTCCAAGGATGCCAGGTGTCCCAGGTAACGATAAATTTTTACGTTGGAGGCCGCCGGAACAATGGCACTGAGGAAAGAAACATTTGTACAAGTGGCAAAAAATGGGGAATTTCCCAGAAAAAAATTTCCTTTAACCTGTAGACGGGCTGAATGGTCTTTCGGGTTCGATTTGTTGCCATCTTTTTAAATGGAGGCCAAAAACTTAAAACCCTTCTTTATGGAATAATGTCCGCATGAAAAGTAGCAAGAAATGTCCCGACGGGCTGACGGGCAACGCCGAGTGCCTTCGCTCCTTACAAAAATGGAGAAAGAATTAAGAAATATGGGGGAAAACCTCAAAAAAATTGAGGAAACAATAAGTTTCCAAGGATCCCAGGTGTCCCAGGTAACGATAAATTTTTACGTTGGAGGCCGCCGGAACAATGGCACTGAGGAAAGAAACATTTGTACAAGTGGCAAAAATATCTGGAATTTCCCGGAAAAAAAATTTCCTTTAACCTGTAGACGGGCTGAATGGTCTTTCGGGTTCGAGTTGTTGCCATCTTTTTAAATGGCGGCCAAAAACTTAAAACCCTTCTTTATGGAATAATTTCCGCATGAAAAGTAGCAAGAAATGTCCCGACGGGCGGACGGGCAACGCCGAGTGCCTTCGCTCCTTACAAAAATGGAGAAAGAATTAAGAAATATGGGGGAAAACCTCAAAAAAATTGAGGAAACAATAAGTTTCCAAGGATGCCAGGTGTCCCAGGTAACGATAAATTTTTACGTTGGAGGCCGCCGGAACAATGGCACTGAGGAAAGAAACATTTGTACAAGTGGCAAAAAAAATGGGGAATTTCCCGGAAAAAAAATTTCCTTTAACCTGTAGACGGGCTGAATGGTCTTTCGGGTTCGATTTGTTTCCATCTTTTTAAATGCCGGCCAAAAACTTAAAACCCTTCTTTATGGAATAATGTCCGCATGAAAAGTAGTAAGAAATGTCCCGTCGGGCAACGCCGAGTGCCTTCGCTCCTTACAAAAATGGAGAAAGAATTAAGAAATATGGGGGAAAACCTCAAAAAAATTGAGGAAACAATAAGTTTCCAAGGATGCCAGGTGTCCCAGGTAACGATAAATTTTTACGTTGGAGGCCGCCGGAACAATGGCACTGAGGAAAGAAACATTTGTACAAGTGGCAAAAAATGGGGAATTTCCCAGAAAAAAATTTCCTTTAACCTGTAGACGGGCTGAATGGTCTTTCGGGTTCGATTTGTTGCCATCTTTTTAAATGGAGGCCAAAAACTTAAAACCCTTCTTTATGGAATAATGTCCGCATGAAAAGTAGCAAGAAATGTCCCGACGGGCTGACGGGTAACGCCGAGTGCCTTCGCTCCTTACAAAAATGGAGAAAGAATTAAGAAATATGGGGGAAAACCTCAAAAAAATTGAGGAAACAATAAGTTTCCAAGGATCCCAGGTGTCCCAGGTAACGATAAATTTTTACGTTGGAGGCCGCCGGAACAATGGCACTGAGGAAAGAAACATTTGTACAAGTGGCAAAAATATCTGGAATTTCCCGGAAAAAAAATTTCCTTTAACCTGTAGACGGGCTGAATGGTCTTTCGGGTTCGAGTTGTTGCCATCTTTTTAAATGGCGGCCAAAAACTTAAAACCCTTCTTTATGGAATAATTTCCGCATGAAAAGTAGCAAGAAATGTCCCGACGGGCAGACGGGCAACGCCGAGTGCCTTCGCTCCTTACAAAAATGGAGAAAGAATTAAGAAATATGGGGGAAAACCTCAAAAAAATTGAGGAAACAATAAGTTTCCAAGGATGCCAGGTGTCCCAGGTAACGATAAATTTTTACGTTGGAGGCCGCCGGAACAATGGCACTGAGGAAAGAAACATTTGTACAAGTGGCAAAAAAAATGGGGAATTTCCCGGAAAAAAAATTTCCTTTTACCTGTAGACGGGCTGAATGGTCTTTCGGGTTCGATTTGTTTCCATCTTTTTAAATGCCGGCCAAAAACTTAAAACCCTTCTTTATGGAATAATGTCCGCATGAAAAGTAGTAAGAAATGTCCCGTCGGGCAACGCCGAGTGCCTTCGCTCCTTACAAAAATGGAGAAAGAATTAAGAAATATGGGGGAAAACCTCAAAAAAATTGAGGAAACAATAAGTTTCCAAGGATGCCAGGTGTCCCAGGTAACGATAAATTTTTACGTTGGAGGCCGCCGGAACAATGGCACTGAGGAAAGAAACATTTGTACAAGTGGCAAAAAAAATGGGGAATTTCCCGGAAAAAAAATTTCCTTTAACCTGTAGACGGGCTGAATGGTCTTTCGGGTTCGATTTGTTTCCATCTTTTTAAATGCCGGCCAAAAACTTAAAACCCTTCTTTATGGAATAATGTCCGCATGAAAAGTAGTAAGAAATGTCCCGTCGGGCAACGCCGAGTGCCTTCGCTCCTTACAAAAATGGAGAAAGAATTAAGAAATATGGGGGAAAACCTCAAAAAAATTGAGGAAACAATAAGTTTCCAAGGATGCCAGGTGTCCCAGGTAACGATAAATTTTTACGTTGGAGGCCGCCGGAACAATGGCACTGAGGAAAGAAACATTTGTACAAGTGGCAAAAAATGGGGAATTTCCCAGAAAAAAATTTCCTTTAACCTGTAGACGGGCTGAATGGTCTTTCGGGTTCGATTTGTTGCCATCTTTTTAAATGGAGGCCAAAAACTTAAAACCCTTCTTTATGGAATAATGTCCGCATGAAAAGTAGCAAGAAATGTCCCGACGGGCTGACGGGCAACGCCGAGTGCCTTCGCTCCTTACAAAAATGGAGAAAGAATTAAGAAATATGGGGGAAAACCTCAAAAAAATTGAGGAAACAATAAGTTTCCAAGGATGCCAGGTGTCCCAGGTAACGATAAATTTTTACGTTGGAGGCCGCCGGAACAATGGCACTGAGGAAAGAAACATTTGTACAAGTGGCAAAAAATGGGGAATTTCCCAGAAAAAAATTTCCTTTAACCTGTAGACGGGCTGAATGGTCTTTCGGGTTCGATTTGTTGCCATCTTTTTAAATGGAGGCCAAAAACTTAAAACCCTTCTTTATGGAATAATGTCCGCATGAAAAGTAGCAAGAAATGTCCCGACGGGCTGACGGGCAACGCCGAGTGCCTTCGCTCCTTACAAAAATGGAGAAAGAATTAAGAAATATGGGGGAAAACCTCAAAAAAATTGAGGAAACAATAAGTTTCCAAGGATCCCAGGTGTCCCAGGTAACGATAAATTTTTACGTTGGAGGCCGCCGGAACAATGGCACTGAGGAAAGAAACATTTGTACAAGTGGCAAAAATATCTGGAATTTCCCGGAAAAAAAATTTCCTTTAACCTGTAGACGGGCTGAATGGTCTTTCGGGTTCGAGTTGTTGCCATCTTTTTAAATGGCGGCCAAAAACTTAAAACCCTTCTTTATGGAATAATTTCCGCATGAAAAGTAGCAAGAAATGTCCCGACGGGCGGACGGGCAACGCCGAGTGCCTTCGCTCCTTACAAAAATGGAGAAAGAATTAAGAAATATGGGGGAAAACCTCAAAAAAATTGAGGAAACAATAAGTTTCCAAGGATGCCAGGTGTCCCAGGTAACGATAAATTTTTACGTTGGAGGCCGCCGGAACAATGGCACTGAGGAAAGAAACATTTGTACAAGTGGCAAAAAAAATGGGGAATTTCCCGGAAAAAAAATTTCCTTTAACCTGTAGACGGGCTGAATGGTCTTTCGGGTTCGATTTGTTTCCATCTTTTTAAATGCCGGCCAAAAACTTAAAACCCTTCTTTATGGAATAATGTCCGCATGAAAAGTAGTAAGAAATGTCCCGTCGGGCAACGCCGAGTGCCTTCGCTCCTTACAAAAATGGAGAAAGAATTAAGAAATATGGGGGAAAACCTCAAAAAAATTGAGGAAACAATAAGTTTCCAAGGATGCCAGGTGTCCCAGGTAACGATAAATTTTTACGTTGGAGGCCGCCGGAACAATGGCACTGAGGAAAGAAACATTTGTACAAGTGGCAAAAAATGGGGAATTTCCCAGAAAAAAATTTCCTTTAACCTGTAGACGGGCTGAATGGTCTTTCGGGTTCGATTTGTTGCCATCTTTTTAAATGGAGGCCAAAAACTTAAAACCCTTCTTTATGGAATAATGTCCGCATGAAAAGTAGCAAGAAATGTCCCGACGGGCTGACGGGTAACGCCGAGTGCCTTCGCTCCTTACAAAAATGGAGAAAGAATTAAGAAATATGGGGGAAAACCTCAAAAAAATTGAGGAAACAATAAGTTTCCAAGGATCCCAGGTGTCCCAGGTAACGATAAATTTTTACGTTGGAGGCCGCCGGAACAATGGCACTGAGGAAAGAAACATTTGTACAAGTGGCAAAAATATCTGGAATTTCCCGGAAAAAAAATTTCCTTTAACCTGTAGACGGGCTGAATGGTCTTTCGGGTTCGAGTTGTTGCCATCTTTTTAAATGGCGGCCAAAAACTTAAAACCCTTCTTTATGGAATAATTTCCGCATGAAAAGTAGCAAGAAATGTCCCGACGGGCAGACGGGCAACGCCGAGTGCCTTCGCTCCTTACAAAAATGGAGAAAGAATTAAGAAATATGGGGGAAAACCTCAAAAAAATTGAGGAAACAATAAGTTTCCAAGGATGCCAGGTGTCCCAGGTAACGATAAATTTTTACGTTGGAGGCCGCCGGAACAATGGCACTGAGGAAAGAAACATTTGTACAAGTGGCAAAAAAAATGGGGAATTTCCCGGAAAAAAAATTTCCTTTTACCTGTAGACGGGCTGAATGGTCTTTCGGGTTCGATTTGTTTCCATCTTTTTAAATGCCGGCCAAAAACTTAAAACCCTTCTTTATGGAATAATGTCCGCATGAAAAGTAGTAAGAAATGTCCCGTCGGGCAACGCCGAGTGCCTTCGCTCCTTACAAAAATGGAGAAAGAATTAAGAAATATGGGGGAAAACCTCAAAAAAATTGAGGAAACAATAAGTTTCCAAGGATGCCAGGTGTCCCAGGTAACGATAAATTTTTACGTTGGAGGCCGCCGGAACAATGGCACTGAGGAAAGAAACATTTGTACAAGTGGCAAAAAAAATGGGGAATTTCCCGGAAAAAAAATTTCCTTTAACCTGTAGACGGGCTGAATGGTCTTTCGGGTTCGATTTGTTTCCATCTTTTTAAATGCCGGCCAAAAACTTAAAACCCTTCTTTATGGAATAATGTCCGCATGAAAAGTAGTAAGAAATGTCCCGTCGGGCAACGCCGAGTGCCTTCGCTCCTTACAAAAATGGAGAAAGAATTAAGAAATATGGGGGAAAACCTCAAAAAAATTGAGGAAACAATAAGTTTCCAAGGATGCCAGGTGTCCCAGGTAACGATAAATTTTTACGTTGGAGGCCGCCGGAACAATGGCACTGAGGAAAGAAACATTTGTACAAGTGGCAAAAAATGGGGAATTTCCCAGAAAAAAATTTCCTTTAACCTGTAGACGGGCTGAATGGTCTTTCGGGTTCGATTTGTTGCCATCTTTTTAAATGGAGGCCAAAAACTTAAAACCCTTCTTTATGGAATAATGTCCGCATGAAAAGTAGCAAGAAATGTCCCGACGGGCTGACGGGCAACGCCGAGTGCCTTCGCTCCTTACAAAAATGGAGAAAGAATTAAGAAATATGGGGGAAAACCTCAAAAAAATTGAGGAAACAATAAGTTTCCAAGGATGCCAGGTGTCCCAGGTAACGATAAATTTTTACGTTGGAGGCCGCCGGAACAATGGCACTGAGGAAAGAAACATTTGTACAAGTGGCAAAAAAAATGGGGAATTTCCCGGAAAAAAAATTTCCTTTAACCTGTAGACGGGCTGAATGGTCTTTCGGGTTCGATTTGTTTCCATCTTTTTAAATGCCGGCCAAAAACTTAAAACCCTTCTTTATGGAATAATTTCCGCATGAAAAGTAGCAAGAAATGTCCCGACGGGCAGACGGGCAACGCCGAGTGCCTTCGCTCCTTACAAAAATGGAGAAAGAATTAAGAAATATGGGGGAAAACCTCAAAAAAATTGAGGAAACAATAAGTTTCCAAGGATGCCAGGTGTCCCAGGTAACGATAAATTTTTACGTTGGAGGCCGCCGGAACAATGGCACTGAGGAAAGAAACATTTGTACAAGTGGCAAAAAAAATGGGGAATTTCCCGGAAAAAAAATTTCCTTTAACCTGTAGACGGGCTGAATGGTCTTTCGGGTTCGATTTGTTTTCATCTTTTTAAATGCCGGCCAAAAACTTAAAACCCTTCTTTATGGAATAATGTCCGCATGAAAAGTAGTAAGAAATGTCCCGTCGGGCAACGCCGAGTGCCTTCGCTCCTTACAAAAATGGAGACAGAATTAAGAAATATGGGGGAAAACCTCAAAAAAATTGAGGAAACAATAAGTTTCCAAGGATGCCAGGTGTCCCAGGTAACGATAAATTTTTACGTTGGAGGCCGCCGGAACAATGGCACTGAGGAAAGAAACATTTGTACAAGTGGCAAAAAATGGGGAATTTCCCAGAAAAAAATTTCCTTTAACCTGTAGACGGGCTGAATGGTCTTTCGGGTTCGAGTTGTTGCCATCTTTTTAAATGGCGGCCAAAAACTTAAAACCCTTCTTTATGGAATAATGTCCGCATGAAAAGTAGCAAGAAATGTCCCGACGGGCAGACGGGCAACGCCGAGTGCCTTCGCTCCTTACAAAAATGGAGAAAGAATTAAGAAATATGGGGGAAAACCTCAAAAAATTGAGGAAACAATAAGTTTCCAAGGATGCCAGGTGTCCCAGGTAACGATAAATTTTTACGTTGGAGGCCGCCGGAACAATGGCACTGAGGAAAGAAACATTTGTACAAGTGGCAAAAAAAATGGGGAATTTCCCGGAAAAAAATTTTCCTTTAACCTGTAGACGGGCTGAATGGTCTTTCGGGTTCGATTTGTTTCCATCTTTTTAAATGCCGGCCAAAAACTTAAAACCCTTCTTTATGGAATAATGTCCGCATGAAAAGTAGCAAGAAATGTCCCGACGGGCTGACGGGCAACGCCGAGTGCCTTCGCTCCTTACAAAAATGGAGAAAGAATTAAGAAATATGGGGGAAAACCTCAAAAAAATTGAGGAAACAATAAGTTTCCAAGGATCCCAGGTGTCCCAGGTAACGATAAATTTTTACGTTGGAGGCCGCCGGAACAATGGCACTGAGGAAAGAAACATTTGTACAAGTGGCAAAAATATCTGGAATTTCCCGGAAAAAAAATTTCCTTTAACCTGTAGACGGGCTGAATGGTCTTTCGGGTTCGAGTTGTTGCCATCTTTTTAAATGGCGGCCAAAAACTTAAAACCCTTCTTTATCGAATAATGTCCGCATGAAAATAAGCAAGAAATGTCCCGACGGGCTGACGGGCAACACCGAGTGCCTTCGCTCCTTACAAAAATGGAGAAAGAATTAAGAAATATGGGGGAAATCCTCAAAAAAATTGAGGAAACAATAAGTTTCCAAGGATGCCAGGTGTCCCAGGTAACGATAAATTTTTACGTTGGAGGCCGCCGGAACAATGGCACTGAGGAAAGAAACATTTGTACAAGTGGCAAAAATATCTGGAATTTCCCGGAAAAAAATTTCCTTTAACCTGTAGACGGGCTGAATGGTCTTTCGGGTTCGAGTTGTTGCCATCTTTTTAAATGGCGGCCAAAAACTTAAAACCCTTCTTTATGGAATAATTTCCGCATGAAAAGTAGCAAGAAATGTCCCGACGGGCAGACGGGCAACGCCGAGTGCCTTCGCTCCTTACAAAAATGGAGAAAGAATTAAGAAATATGGGGGAAAACCTCAAAAAAATTGAGGAAACAATAAGTTTCCAAGGATGCCAGGTGTCCCAGGTAACGATAAATTTTTACGTTGGAGGCCGCCGGAACAATGGCACTGAGGAAAGAAACATTTGTACAAGTGGCAAAAAAATGGGGAATTTCCCGGAAAAAAAATTTCCTTTAACCTGTAGACGGGCTGAATGGTCTTTCGGGTTCGATTTGCTTCCATCTTTTTAAATGCCGGCCAAAAACTTAAAACCCTTCTTTATGGAATAATGTCCGCATGAAAAGTAGTAAGAAATGTCCCGTCGGGCAACGCCGAGTGCCTTCGCTCCTTACAAAAATGGAGAAAGAATTAAGAAATATGGGGGAAAACCTCAAAAAAATTGAGGAAACAATAAGTTTCCAAGGATGCCAGGTGTCCCAGGTAACGATAAATTTTTACGTTGGAGGCCGCCGGAACAATGGCACTGAGGAAAGAAACATTTGTACAAGTGGCAAAAAATGGGGAATTTCCCAGAAAAAAATTTCCTTTAACCTGTAGACGGGCTGAATGGTCTTTCGGGTTCGATTTGTTGCCATCTTTTTAAATGGAGGCCAAAAACTTAAAACCCTTCTTTATGGAATAATGTCCGCATGAAAAGTAGCAAGAAATGTCCCGACGGGCTGACGGGTAACGCCGAGTGCCTTCGCTCCTTACAAAAATGGAGAAAGAATTAAGAAATATGGGGGAAAACCTCAAAAAAATTGAGGAAACAATAAGTTTCCAAGGATCCCAGGTGTCCCAGGTAACGATAAATTTTTACGTTGGAGGCCGCCGGAACAATGGCACTGAGGAAAGAAACATTTGTACAAGTGGCAAAAATATCTGGAATTTCCCGGAAAAAAAATTTCCTTTAACCTGTAGACGGGCTGAATGGTCTTTCGGGTTCGAGTTGTTGCCATCTTTTTAAATGGCGGCCAAAAACTTAAAACCCTTCTTTATGGAATAATTTCCGCATGAAAAGTAGCAAGAAATGTCCCGACGGGCAGACGGGCAACGCCGAGTGCCTTCGCTCCTTACAAAAATGGAGAAAGAATTAAGAAATATGGGGGAAAACCTCAAAAAAATTGAGGAAACAATAAGTTTCCAAGGATGCCAGGTGTCCCAGGTAACGATAAATTTTTACGTTGGAGGCCGCCGGAACAATGGCACTGAGGAAAGAAACATTTGTACAAGTGGCAAAAAAAATGGGGAATTTCCCGGAAAAAAAATTTCCTTTAACCTGTAGACGGGCTGAATGGTCTTTCGGGTTCGATTTGTTTCCATCTTTTTAAATGCCGGCCAAAAACTTAAAACCCTTCTTTATGGAATAATGTCCGCATGAAAAGTAGTAAGAAATGTCCCGTCGGGCAACGCCGAGTGCCTTCGCTCCTTACAAAAATGGAGAAAGAATTAAGAAATATGGGAGAAAACCTCAAAAAAATTGAGGAAACAATAAGTTTCCAAGGATGCCAGGTGTCCCAGGTAACGATAAATTTTTACGTTGGAGGCCGCCGGAACAATGGCACTGAGGAAAGAAACATTTGTACAAGTGGCAAAAAATGGGGAATTTCCCAGAAAAAAATTTCCTTTAACCTGTAGACGGGCTGAATGGTCTTTCGGGTTCGATTTGTTGCCATCTTTTTAAATGGAGGCCAAAAACTTAAAACCCTTCTTTATGGAATAATGTCCGCATGAAAAGTAGCAAGAAATGTCCCGACGGGCTGACGGGTAACGCCGAGTGCCTTCGCTCCTTACAAAAATGGAGAAAGAATTAAGAAATATGGGGGAAAACCTCAAAAAAATTGAGGAAACAATAAGTTTCCAAGGATGCCAGGTGTCCCAGGTAACGATAAATTTTTACGTTGGAGGCCGCCGGAACAATGACACTGAGGAAAGAAACATTTGTACAAGTGGCAAAAAAAATGGGGAATTTCCCGGAAAAAAAATTTCCTTTAACCTGTAGACGGGCTGAATGGTCTTTCGGGTTCGATTTGTTTCCATCTTTTTAAATGCCGGCCAAAAACTTAAAACCCTTCTTTATGGAATAATGTCCGCATGAAAAGTAGTAAGAAATGTCCCGTCGGGCAACGCCGAGTGCCTTCGCTCCTTACAAAAATGGAGAAAGAATTAAGAAATATGGGGGAAAACCTCAAAAAAATTGAGGAAACAATAAGTTTCCAAGGATGCCAGGTGTCCCAGGTAACGATAAATTTTTACGTTGGAGGCCGCCGGAACAATGGCACTGAGGAAAGAAACATTTGTACAAGTGGCAAAAAAAATGGGGAATTTCCCGGAAAAAAAATTTCCTTTAACCTGTAGACGGGCTGAATGGTCTTTCGGGTTCGATTTGTTTCCATCTTTTTAAATGCCGGCCAAAAACTTAAAACCCTTCTTTATGGAATAATGTCCGCATGAAAAGTAGTAAGAAATGTCCCGTCGGGCAACGCCGAGTGCCTTCGCTCCTTACAAAAATGGAGAAAGAATTAAGAAATATGGGGGAAAACCTCAAAAAAATTGAGGAAACAATAAGTTTCCAAGGATGCCAGGTGTCCCAGGTAACGATAAATTTTTACGTTGGAGGCCGCCGGAACAATGGCACTGAGGAAAGAAACATTTGTACAAGTGGCAAAAAATGGGGAATTTCCCAGAAAAAAATTTCCTTTAACCTGTAGACGGGCTGAATGGTCTTTCGGGTTCGATTTGTTGCCATCTTTTTAAATGGAGGCCAAAAACTTAAAACCCTTCTTTATGGAATAATGTCCGCATGAAAAGTAGCAAGAAATGTCCCGACGGGCTGACGGGCAACGCCGAGTGCCTTCGCTCCTTACAAAAATGGAGAAAGAATTAAGAAATATGGGGGAAAACCTCAAAAAAATTGAGGAAACAATAAGTTTCCAAGGATCCCAGGTGTCCCAGGTAACGATAAATTTTTACGTTGGAGGCCGCCGGAACAATGGCACTGAGGAAAGAAACATTTGTACAAGTGGCAAAAATATCTGGAATTTCCCGGAAAAAAAATTTCCTTTAACCTGTAGACGGGCTGAATGGTCTTTCGGGTTCGAGTTGTTGCCATCTTTTTAAATGGCGGCCAAAAACTTAAAACCCTTCTTTATGGAATAATTTCCGCATGAAAAGTAGCAAGAAATGTCCCGACGGGCAGACGGGCAACGCCGAGTGCCTTCGCTCCTTACAAAAATGGAGAAAGAATTAAGAAATATGGGGGAAAACCTCAAAAAAATTGAGGAAACAATAAGTTTCCAAGGATGCCAGGTGTCCCAGGTAACGATAAATTTTTACGTTGGAGGCCGCCGGAACAATGGCACTGAGGAAAGAAACATTTGTACAAGTGGCAAAAAAAATGGGGAATTTCCCGGAAAAAAAATTTCCTTTAACCTGTAGACGGGCTGAATGGTCTTTCGGGTTCGATTTGTTTCCATCTTTTTAAATGCCGGCCAAAAACTTAAAACCCTTCTTTATGGAATAATGTCCGCATGAAAAGTAGTAAGAAATGTCCCGTCGGGCAACGCCGAGTGCCTTCGCTCCTTACAAAAATGGAGAAAGAATTAAGAAATATGGGGGAAAACCTCAAAAAAATTGAGGAAACAATAAGTTTCCAAGGATGCCAGGTGTCCCAGGTAACGATAAATTTTTACGTTGGAGGCCGCCGGAACAATGGCACTGAGGAAAGAAACATTTGTACAAGTGGCAAAAAATGGGGAATTTCCCAGAAAAAAATTTCCTTTAACCTGTAGACGGGCTGAATGGTCTTTCGGGTTCGATTTGTTGCCATCTTTTTAAATGGAGGCCAAAAACTTAAAACCCTTCTTTATGGAATAATGTCCGCATGAAAAGTAGCAAGAAATGTCCCGACGGGCTGACGGGCAACGCCGAGTGCCTTCGCTCCTTACAAAAATGGAGTAAGAATTAAGAAATATGGGGGAAAACCTCAAAAAAATTGAGGAAACAATAAGTTTCCAAGGATCCCAGGTGTCCCAGGTAACGATAAATTTTTACGTTGGAGGCCGCCCGAAAAATGGCACTGAGGAAAGAAACATTTGTACAAGTGGCAAAAATATCTGGAATTTCCCGGAAAAAAAATTTCCTTTAACCTGTAGACGGGCTGAATGGTCTTTCGGGTTCGAGTTGTTGCCATCTTTTTAAATGGCGGCCAAAAACTTAAAACCCTTCTTTATGGAATAATTTCCGCATGAAAAGAAGCAAGAAATGTCCCGACGGGCAGACGGGCAACGCCGAGTGCCTTCGCTCCTTACAAAAATGGAGAAAGAATTAAGAAATATGGGGGAAAACCTCAAAAAAATTGAGGAAACAATAAGTTTCCAAGGATGCCAGGTGTCGCAGGTAACGATAAATTTTTACGTTGGAGGCCGCCGGAACAATGGCACTGAGGAAAGAAACATTTGTACAAGTGGCAAAAAAAATGGGGAATTTCCCGGAAAAAAAATTTCCTTTAACCTGTAGACGGGCTGAATGGTCTTTCGGGTTCGATTTGTTTCCATCTTTTTAAATGCCGGCCAAAAACTTAAAACCCTTCTTTATGGAATAATGTCCGCATGAAAAGTAGTAAGAAATGTCCCGTCGGGCAACGCCGAGTGCCTTCGCTCCTTACAAAAATGGAGAAAGAATTAAGAAATATGGGGGAAAACCTCAAAAAAATTGAGGAAACAATAAGTTTCCAAGGATGCCAGGTGTCCCAGGTAACGATAAATTTTTACGTTGGAGGCCGCCGGAACAATGGCACTGAGGAAAGAAACATTTGTACAAGTGGCAAAAAATGGGGAATTTCCCAGAAAAAAATTTCCTTTAACCTGTAGACGGGCTGAATGGTCTTTCGGGTTCGAGTTGTTGCCATCTTTTTAAATGGCGGCCAAAAACTTAAAACCCTTCTTTATGGAATAATGTCCGCATGAAAAGTAGCAAGAAATGTCCCGACGGGCAGACGGGCAACGCCGAGTGCCTTCGCTCCTTACAAAAATGGAGAAAGAATTAAGAAATATGGGGGAAAACCTCAAAAAATTGAGGAAACAATAAGTTTCCAAGGATGCCAGGTGTCCCAGGTAACGATAAATTTTTACGTTGGAGGCCGCCGGAACAATGGCACTGAGGAAAGAAACATTTGTACAAGTGGCAAAAAAAATGGGGAATTTCCCGGAAAAAAAATTTCCTTTAACCTGTAGACGGGCTGAATGGTCTTTCGGGTTCGATTTGTTTCCATCTTTTTAAATGCCGGCCAAAAACTTAAAACCCTTCTTTATGGAATAATGTCCGCATGAAAAGTAGTAAGAAATGTCCCGTCGGGCAACGCCGAGTGCCTTCGCTCCTTACAAAAATGGAGAAAGAATTAAGAAATATGGGGGAAAACCTCAAAAAAATTGAGGAAACAATAAGTTTCCAAGGATGCCAGGTGTCCCAGGTAACGATAAATTTTTACGTTGGAGGCCGCCGGAACAATGGCACTGAGGAAAGAAACATTTGTACAAGTGGCAAAAAATGGGGAATTTCCCAGAAAAAAATTTCCTTTAACCTGTAGACGGGCTGAATGGTCTTTCGGGTTCGATTTGTTGCCATCTTTTTAAATGGAGGCCAAAAACTTAAAACCCTTCTTTATGGAATAATGTCCGCATGAAAAGTAGCAAGAAATGTCCCGACGGGCTGACGGGCAACGCCGAGTGCCTTCGCTCCTTACAAAAATGGAGTAAGAATTAAGAAATATGGGGGAAAACCTCAAAAAAATTGAGGAAACAATAAGTTTCCAAGGATCCCAGGTGTCCCAGGTAACGATAAATTTTTACGTTGGAGGCCGCCCGAAAAATGGCACTGAGGAAAGAAACATTTGTACAAGTGGCAAAAATATCTGGAATTTCCCGGAAAAAAAATTTCCTTTAACCTGTAGACGGGCTGAATGGTCTTTCGGGTTCGAGTTGTTGCCATCTTTTTAAATGGCGGCCAAAAACTTAAAACCCTTCTTTATGGAATAATTTCCGCATGAAAAGAAGCAAGAAATGTCCCGACGGGCAGACGGGCAACGCCGAGTGCCTTCGCTCCTTACAAAAATGGAGAAAGAATTAAGAAATATGGGGGAAAACCTCAAAAAAATTGAGGAAACAATAAGTTTCCAAGGATGCCAGGTGTCGCAGGTAACGATAAATTTTTACGTTGGAGGCCGCCGGAACAATGGCACTGAGGAAAGAAACATTTGTACAAGTGGCAAAAAAAATGGGGAATTTCCCGGAAAAAAAATTTCCTTTAACCTGTAGACGGGCTGAATGGTCTTTCGGGTTCGATTTGTTTCCATCTTTTTAAATGCCGGCCAAAAACTTAAAACCCTTCTTTATGGAATAATGTCCGCATGAAAAGTAGTAAGAAATGTCCCGTCGGGCAACGCCGAGTGCCTTCGCTCCTTACAAAAATGGAGAAAGAATTAAGAAATATGGGGGAAAACCTCAAAAAAATTGAGGAAACAATAAGTTTCCAAGGATGCCAGGTGTCCCAGGTAACGATAAATTTTTACGTTGGAGGCCGCCGGAACAATGGCACTGAGGAAAGAAACATTTGTACAAGTGGCAAAAAATGGGGAATTTCCCAGAAAAAAATTTCCTTTAACCTGTAGACGGGCTGAATGGTCTTTCGGGTTCGAGTTGTTGCCATCTTTTTAAATGGCGGCCAAAAACTTAAAACCCTTCTTTATGGAATAATGTCCGCATGAAAAGTAGCAAGAAATGTCCCGACGGGCAGACGGGCAACGCCGAGTGCCTTCGCTCCTTACAAAAATGGAGAAAGAATTAAGAAATATGGGGGAAAACCTCAAAAAATTGAGGAAACAATAAGTTTCCAAGGATGCCAGGTGTCCCAGGTAACGATAAATTTTTACGTTGGAGGCCGCCGGAACAATGGCACTGAGGAAAGAAACATTTGTACAAGTGGCAAAAAAAATGGGGAATTTCCCGGAAAAAAAATTTCCTTTAACCTGTAGACGGGCTGAATGGTCTTTCGGGTTCGATTTGTTTCCATCTTTTTAAATGCCGGCCAAAAACTTAAAACCCTTCTTTATGGAATAATGTCCGCATGAAAAGTAGCAAGAAATGTCCCGACGGGCTGACGGGCAACGCCGAGTGCCTTCGCTCCTTACAAAAATGGAGAAAGAATTAAGAAATATGGGGGAAAACCTCAAAAAAATTGAGGAAACAATAAGTTTCCAAGGATCCCAGGTGTCCCAGGTAACGATAAATTTTTACGTTGGAGGCCGCCGGAACAATGGCACTGAGGAAAGAAACATTTGTACAAGTGGCAAAAATATCTGGAATTTCCCGGAAAAAAAATTTCCTTTAACCTGTAGACGGGCTGAATGGTCTTTCGGGTTCGAGTTGTTGCCATCTTTTTAAATGGCGGCCAAAAACTTAAAACCCTTCTTTATCGAATAATGTCCGCATGAAAATAAGCAAGAAATGTCCCGACGGGCTGACGGGCAACACCGAGTGCCTTCGCTCCTTACAAAAATGGAGAAAGAATTAAGAAATATGGGGGAAATCCTCAAAAAAATTGAGGAAACAATAAGTTTCCAAGGATGCCAGGTGTCCCAGGTAACGATAAATTTTTACGTTGGAGGCCGCCGGAATAATGGCACTGAGGAAAGAAACATTTCTACAAGTGGCAAAAAATGGGGAATTTCCCGGAAGAAAATTTCCTTTAACCTGTAGACGGGCTGAATGGTCTTTCGGGTTCGATTTGTTGCCATCTTTTTAAATGGCGGCCAAAAACTTAAAACCCTTCTTTATGGAATAATGTCCGCATGAAAAGTAGCAAGAAATGTCCCGACGGGCTGACGGGCAACGCCGAGTGCTTTCGCTCCTTACAAAAATGGAGAAAGAATTAAGAAATATGGGGGAAAACCTCAAAAAAATTGAGGAAACAATAAGTTTCCAAGGATGCCAGGTGTCCCAGGTAACGATAAATTTTTACGTTGGAGGCCGCCGGAACAATGGCACTGAGGAAAGAAACATTTGTACAAGTGGGAAAAAAATGGGGAATTTCCCGGAAAAAAAATTTCCTTTAACCTGTAGACGGGCTGAATGGTCTTTCGGGTTCGATTTGTTGCCATCTTTTTAAATGGCGGCCAAAAACTTAAAACCCTTCTTTATGGAATAATGTCCGCATGAAAAGTAGCAAGAAATGTCCCGACGGGCTGACGGACAACGCCGAGTGCCTTCGCTCCTTACAAAAATGGAGAAAGAATTAAGAAATATGGGGGAAAACCTCAAAAAAATTGAGGAAACAATAAGTTTCCAAGGATGCCAGGTGTCCCAGGTAACGATAAATTTTTACGTTAAGGCCGCCGGAACAATGGCACTGAGGAAAGAAACATTTGTACAAGTGGCAAAAAAATGGGGAATTTCCCGGAAAAAAAATTTCCTTTAACCTGTAGACGGGCTGAATGGTCTTTCGGGTTCGATTTGTTTCCATCTTTTTAAATGCCGGCCAAAAACTTAAAACCCTTCTTTATGGAATAATGTCCGCATGAAAAGTAGCAAGAAATGTCCCGACGGGCAACGTCGAGTGCCTTCGCTCCTTACAAAAATGGAGAAAGAATTAAGAAATATGGGGGAAAACCTCAAAAAAAATGAGGAAACAATAAGTTTCCAAGGATGCCAGGTGTCCCAGGTAACGATAAATTTTTACGTTGGAGGCCGCCGGAACAATGGCACTGAGGAAAGAAACATTTGTACAAGTGGCAAAAATTGGGGAATTTCCCGGAAAAAAATTTCCTTTAACCTGTAGACGGGCTGAATGGTCTTTCGGGTTCGATTTGTTGCCATCTTCTTAAATGGAGGCCAAAAACTTAAAACCCTTCTTTATGGAATAATGTCCGCATGAAAAGTAGCAAGAAATGTCCCGACGGGCTGACGGGCAACGCCGAGTGCCTTCGCTCCTTACAAAAATGGAGAAAGAATTAAGAAATATGGGGGAAAACCTCAAAAAAATTGAGGAAACAATAAGTTTCCAAGGATCCCAGGTGTCCCAGGTAACGATAAATTTTTACGTTGGAGGCCGCCGGAACAATGGCACTGAGGAAAGAAACATTTGTACAAGTGGCAAAAATATCTGGAATTTCCCGGAAAAAAATTTTCCTTTAACCTGTAGACGGGCTGAATGGTCTTTCGGGTTCGATTTGTTGCCATCTTCTTAAATGGAGGCCAAAAACTTAAAACCCTTCTTTATGGAATAATGTCCGCATGAAAAGTAGCAAGAAATGTCCCGACGGGCTGACGGGCAACGCCGAGTGCCTTCGCTCCTTACAAAAATGGAGAAAGAATTAAGAAATATGGGGGAAAACCTCAAAAAAATTGAGGAAACAATAAGTTTCCAAGGATGCCAGGTGTCCCAGGTAACGATAAATTTTTACGTTGGAGGCCGCCAGAACAATGGCACTGAGGAAAGAAACATTTGTACAAGTGGCAAAAATATCTGGAATTTCCCGGAAAAAAAATTTCCTTTAACCTGTAGACGGGCTGAATGGTCTTAAGGGTTCGAGTTGTTGCCATCTTTTTAAATGGCGGCCAAAAACTTAAAACCCTTCTTTATGGAATAATGTCCGCATGAAAAGTAGCAAGAAATGTCCCGACGGGCTGACGGGCAACGCCGAGTGCCTTCGCTCTTTACAAAAATGGAGAAAGAATTAAGAAATATCGGGGAAAACCTCAAAAAAATTGAGGAAACAATAAGTTTCCACGGATGCCAGGTGTCCCAGGTAACGATAAATTTTTACGTTGGAGGCCGCCGGAACAATGGCACTGAGGAAAGAAACATTTGTACAAGTGGCAAAAAAATGGGGAATTTCCCGGAAAAAAAATTTCCTTTAACCTGTAGACGGGCTGAATGGTCTTTCGGGTTCGAGTTGTTGCCATCTTTTTAAATGGCGGCCAAAAACTTAAAACCCTTCTTTATGGAATAATGTCCGCATGAAAAGTAGCAAGAAATGTCCCGACGGGCTGACGGGCAACGCCGAGTGCCTTCGCTCCTTACAAAAATGGAGAAAGAATTAAGAAATATGGGGGAAAACCTCAAAAAAATTGAGGAAACAATAAGTTTCCAAGGATCCCAGGTGTCCCAGGTAACGATAAATTTTTACGTTGGAGGCCGCCGGAACAATGGCACTGAGGAAAGAAACATTTGTACAAGTGGCAAAAATATCTGGAATTTCCCGGAAAAAAAATTTCCTTTAACCTGTAGACGGGCTGAATGGTCTTTCGGGTTCGAGTTGTTGCCATCTTTTTAAATGGCGGCCAAAAACTTAAAACCCTTCTTTATGGAATAATGTCCGCATGAAAAGTAGCAAGAAATGTCCCGACGGGCTGACGGGCAACGCCGAGTGCCTTCGCTCCTTACAAAAATGGAGAAAGAATTAAGAAATATGGGGGAAAACCTCAAAAAAATTGAGGAAACAATAAGTTTCCAAGGATGCCAGGTGTCCCAGGTAACGATAAATTTTTACGTTGGAGGCCGCCGGAACAATGGCACTGAGGAAAGAAACATTTGTACAAGTGGCAAAAAAATGGGGAACTTCCCGGAAAAAAAATTTCCTTTAACCTGTAGACGGGCTGAATGGTCTTTTGGGTTCGATTTGTTTCCATCTTTTTAAATGCCGGCCAAAAACTTAAAACCCTTCTTTATGGAATAATGTCCGCATGAAAAGTAGCAAGAAATGTCCCGACGGGCAACGCCGAGTGCCTTCGCTCCTTACAAAAATGGAGAAAGAATTAAGAAATATGGGGGAAAACCTCAAAAAAATTGAGGAAACAATAAGTTTCCAAGGATGCCAGGTGTCCCAGGTAACGATAAATTTTTACGTTGGAGGCCGCCGGAACAATGGCACTGAGGAAAGAAACATTTGTACAAGTGGCAAAAATTTGGGAATTTCCCGGAAAAAAATTTCCTTTAACCTGTAGACGGGCTGAATGGTCTTTCGGGTTCGATTTGTTGCCATCTTTTTAAATGGAGGCCAAAAACTTAAAACCCTTCTTTATGGAATAATGTCCGCATGAAAAGTAGCAAGAAATGTCCCGACGGGCTGACGGGCAACGCCGAGTGCCTTCGCTCCTTACAAAAATGGAGAAAGAATTAAGAAATATGGGGGAAAACCTCAAAAAAATTGAGGAAACAATAAGTTTCCAAGGATGCCAGGTGTCCCAGGTAACGATAAATTTTTACGTTGGAGGCCGCCGGAACAATGGCACTGAGGAAAGAAACATTTGTACAAGTGGCAAAAATATCTGGAATTTCCCGGAAAAAAAATTTCCTTTAACCTGTAGACGGGCTGAATGGTCTTTCGGGTTCGAGTTGTTGCCATCTTTTTAAATGGCGGCCAAAAACTTAAAACCCTTCTTTATGGAATAATGTCCGCATGAAAAGTAGCAAGAAATGTCCCGACGGGCTGACGGGCAACGCCGAGTGCCTTCGCTCCTTACAAAAATGGAGAAAGAATTAAGAAATATGGGGGAAAACCTCAAAAAAATTGAGGAAACAATAAGTTTCCAAGGATGCCAGGTGTCCCAGGTAACGATAAATTTTTACGTTGGAGGCCGCCGGAACAATGGCACTGAGGAAAGAAACATTTGTACAAGTGGCAAAAATATCTGGAATTTCCCGGAAAAAAAATTTCCTTTAACCTGTAGACGGGCTGAATGGTCTTTCGGGTTCGAGTTGTTGCCATCTTTTTAAATGGCGGCCAAAAACTTAAAACCCTTCTTTATGGAATAATGTCCGCATGAAAAGTAGCAAGAAATGTCCCGACGGGCAGACGGGCAACGCCGAGTGCCTTCGCTCCTTACAAAAATGGAGAAAGAATTAAGAAATATGGGGGAAAACCTCAAAAAAATTGAGGAAACAATAAGTTTCCAAGGATGCCAGGTGTCCCAGGTAACGATAAATTTTTACGTTGGAGGCCGCCGGAACAATGGCACTGAGGAAAGAAACATTTGTACAAGTGGCAAAAAATGGGGAATTTCCCAGAAAAAAATTTCCTTTAACCTGTAGACGGGCTGAATGGTCTTTCGGGTTCGAGTTGTTGCCATCTTTTTAAATGGCGGCCAAAAACTTAAAACCCTTCTTTATGGAATAATGTCCGCATGAAAAGTAGCAAGAAATGTCCCGACGGGCAACGTCGAGTGCCTTCGCTCCTTACAAAAATGGAGAAAGAATTAAGAAATATGGGGGAAAACCTCAAAAAAAATGAGGAAACAATAAGTTTCCAAGGATGCCAGGTGTCCCAGGTAACGATAAATTTTTACGTTGGAGGCCGCCGGAACAATGGCACTGAGGAAAGAAACATTTGTACAAGTGGCAAAAATTGGGGAATTTCCCGGAAAAAAATTTCCTTTAACCTGTAGACGGGCTGAATGGTCTTTCGGGTTCGATTTGTTGCCATCTTCTTAAATGGAGGCCAAAAACTTAAAACCCTTCTTTATGGAATAATGTCCGCATGAAAAGTAGCAAGAAATGTCCCGACGGGCTGACGGGCAACGCCGAGTGCCTTCGCTCCTTACAAAAATGGAGAAAGAATTAAGAAATATGGGGGAAAACCTCAAAAAAATTGAGGAAACAATAAGTTTCCAAGGATCCCAGGTGTCCCAGGTAACGATAAATTTTTACGTTGGAGGCCGCCGGAACAATGGCACTGAGGAAAGAAACATTTGTACAAGTGGCAAAAATATTTGGAATTTCCCGGAAAAAAATTTTCCTTTAACCTGTAGACGGGCTGAATGGTCTTTCGGGTTCGAGTTGTTGCCATCTTTTTAAATGGCGGCCAAAAACTTAAAACCCTTCTTTATCGAATAATGTCCGCATGAAAATAAGCAAGAAATGTCCCGACGGGCTGACGGGCAACACCGAGTGCCTTCGCTCCTTACAAAAATGGAGAAAGAATTAAGAAATATGGGGGAAAACCTCAAAAAAATTGAGGAAACAATAAGTTTCCAAGGATGCCAGGTGTCCCAGGTAACGATAAATTTTTACGTTGGAGGCCGCCGGAACAATGGCACTGAGGAAAGAAACATTTGTACAAGTGGGAAAAAATGGGGAATTTCCCGGAAAAAAAATTTCCTTTAACCTGTAGACGGGCTAAATGGTCTTTCGGGTTCGATTTGTTGCCATCTTTTTAAATGGCGGCCAAAAACTTAAAACCCTTCTTTATGGAATAATGTCCGCATGAAAAGTAGCAAGAAATGTCCCGACGGGCTGACGGGCAACGCCGAGTGCCTTCGCTCCTTACAAAAATGGAGAAAGAATTAAGAAATATGGGGGAAAACCTCAAAAAAATTGAGGAAACAATAAGTTTCCAAGGATGCCAGGTGTCCCAGGTAACGATAAATTTTTACGTTAAGGCCGCCGGAACAATGGCACTGAGGAAAGAAACATTTGTACAAGTGGCAAAAAAATGGGGAATTTCCCGGAAAAAAATTTCCTTTAACCTGTAGACGGGCTGAATGGTCTTTCGGGTTCGATTTGTTTCCATCTTTTTAAATGCCGGCCAAAAACTTAAAACCCTTCTTTATGGAATAATGTCCGCATGAAAAGTAGCAAGAAATGTCCCGACGGGCAACGTCGAGTGCCTTCGCTCCTTACAAAAATGGAGAAAGAATTAAGAAATATGGGGGAAAACCTCAAAAAAAATGAGGAAACAATAAGTTTCCAAGGATGCCACGTGTCCCAGGTAACGATAAATTTTTACGTTGGAGGCCGCCGGAACAATGGCACTGAGGAAAGAAACATTTGTACAAGTGGCAAAAATTGGGGAATTTCCCGGAAAAAAATTTCCTTTAACCTGTAGACGGGCTGAATGGTCTTTCGGGTTCGATTTGTTGCCATCTTCTTAAATGGAGGCCAAAAACTTAAAACCCTTCTTTATGGAATAATGTCCGCATGAAAAGTAGCAAGAAATGTCCCGACGGGCTGACGGGCAACGCCGAGTGCCTTCGCTCCTTACAAAAATGGAGAAAGAATTAAGAAATATGGGGGAAAACCTCAAAAAAATTGAGGAAACAATAAGTTTCCAAGGATGCCAGGTGTCCCAGGTAACGATAAATTTTTACGTTGGAGGCCGCCAGAACAATGGCACTGAGGCAAGAAACATTTGTACAAGTGGCAAAAATATCTGGAATTTCCCGGAAAAAAAATTTCCTTTAACCTGTAGACGGGCTGAATGGTCTTTCGGGTTCGAGTTGTTGCCATCTTTTTAAATGGCGGCCAAAAACTTAAAACCCTTCTTTATGGAATAATGTCCGCATGAAAAGTAGCAAGAAATGTCCCGACGGGCTGACGGGCAACGCCGAGTGCCTTCGCTCTTTACAAAAATGGAGAAAGAATTAAGAAATATCGGGGAAAACCTCAAAAAAATTGAGGAAACAATAAGTTTCCACGGATGCCAGGTGTCCCAGGTAACGATAAATTTTTACGTTGGAGGCCGCCGGAACAATGGCACTGAGGAAAGAAACATTTGTACAAGTGGCAAAAAAAATGGGGAATTTCCCGGAAAAAAAATTTCCTTTAACCTGTAGACGGGCTGAATGGTCTTTCGGGTTCGAGTTGTTGCCATCTTTTTAAATGGCGGCCAAAAACTTAAAACCCTTCTTTATGGAATAATGTCCGCATGAAAAGTAGCAAGAAATGTCCCGACGGGCTGACGGGCAACGCCGAGTGCCTTCGCTCCTTACAAAAATGGAGAAAGAATTAAGAAATATGGGGGAAAACCTCAAAAAAATTGAGGAAACAATAAGTTTCCAAGGATCCCAGGTGTCCCAGGTAACGATAAATTTTTACGTTGGAGGCCGCCGGAACAATGGCACTGAGGAAAGAAACATTTGTACAAGTGGCAAAAATATCTGGAATTTCCCGGAAAAAAAATTTCCTTTAACCTGTAGACGGGCTGAATGGTCTTTCGGGTTCGATTTGTTGCCATCTTTTTAAATGGAGGCCAAAAACTTAAAACCCTTCTTTATGGAATAATGTCCGCATGAAAAGTAGCAAGAAATGTCCCGACGGGCTGACGGGCAACGCCGAGTGCCTTCGCTCCTTACAAAAATGGAGAAAGAATTAAGAAATATGGGGGAAAACCTCAAAAAAATTGAGGAAACAATAAGTTTCCAAGGATGCCAGGTGTCCCAGGTAACGATAAATTTTTACGTTGGAGGCCGCCGGAACAATGGCACTGAGGAAAGAAACATTTGTACAAGTGGCAAAAATATCTGGAATTTCCCGGAAAAAAAATTTCCTTTAACCTGTAGACGGGCTGAATGGTCTTTCGGGTTCGAGTTGTTGCCATCTTTTTAAATGGCGGCCAAAAACTTAAAACCCTTCTTTATGGAATAATGTCCGCATGAAAAGTAGCAAGAAATGTCCCGACGGGCAGACGGGCAACGCCGAGTGCCTTCGCTCCTTACAAAAATGGAGAAAGAATTAAGAAATATGGGGGAAAACCTCAAAAAAATTGAGGAAACAATAAGTTTCCAAGGATGCCAGGTGTCCCAGGTAACGATAAATTTTTACGTTGGAGGCCGCCGGAACAATGGCACTGAGGAAAGAAACATTTGTACAAGTGGCAAAAAATGGGGAATTTCCCAGAAAAAAATTTCCTTTAACCTGTAGACGGGCTGAATGGTCTTTCGGGTTCGAGTTGTTGCCATCTTTTTAAATGGCGGCCAAAAACTTGAAACCCTTCTTTATGGAATAATGTCCGCATGAAAAGTAGCAAGAAATGTCCCGACGGGCAGACGGGCAACGCCGAGTGCCTTCGCTCCTTACAAAAATGGAGAAAGAATTAAGAAATATGGGGGAAAACCTCAAAAAAATTGAGGAAACAATAAGTTTCCAAGGATGCCAGGTGTCCCAGGTAACGATAAATTTTTACGTTGGAGGCCGCCGGAACAATGGCACTGAGGAAAGAAACATTTGTACAAGTGGCAAAAAATGGGGAATTTCCCAGAAAAAAATTTCCTTTAACCTGTAGACGGGCTGAATGGTCTTTCGGGTTCGATTTGTTGCCATCTTTTTAAATGGAGGCCAAAAACTTAAAACCCTTCTTTATGGAATAATGTCCGCATGAAAAGTAGCAAGAAATGTCCCGACGGGCTGACGGGCAACGCCGAGTGCCTTCGCTCCTTACAAAAATGGAGAAAGAATTAAGAAATATGGGGGAAAACCTCAAAAAAATTGAGGAAACAATAAGTTTCCAAGGATGCCAGGTGTCCCAGGTAACGATAAATTTTTACGTTGGAGGCCGCCGGAACAATGGCACTGAGGAAAGAAACATTTGTACAAGTGGCAAAAATATCTGGAATTTCCCGGAAAAAAAATTTCCTTTAACCTGTAGACGGGCTGAATGGTCTTTCGGGTTCGAGTTGTTGCCATCTTTTTAAATGGCGGCCAAAAACTTAAAACCCTTCTTTATGGAATAATGTCCGCATGAAAAGTAGCAAGAAATGTCCCGACGGGCAGACGGGCAACGCCGAGTGCCTTCGCTCCTTACAAAAATGGAGAAAGAATTAAGAAATATGGGGGAAAACCTCAAAAATATTGAGGAAACAATAAGTTTCCAAGGATGCCAGGTGTCCCAGGTAACGATAAATTTTTACGTTGGAGGCCGCCGGAACAATGGCACTGAGGAAAGAAACATTTGTACAAGTGGCAAAAAAAATGGGGAATTTCCCGGAAAAAAAATTTCCTTTAACCTGTAGACGGGCTGAATGGTCTTTCGGGTTCGATTTGTTTCCATCTTTTAAATGCCGGCCAAAAACTTAAAACCCTTCTTTATGGAATAATGTCCGCATGAAAAGTAGCAAGAAATGTCCAGACGGGCTGACGGGCAACGCCGAGTGCCTTCGCTCCTTACAAAAATGGAGAAAGAATTAAGAAATATGGGGGAAAACCTCAAAAAAATTGAGGAAACAATAAGTTTCCAAGGATCCCAGGTGTCCCAGGTAACGATAAATTTTTACGTTGGAGGCCGCCGGAACAATGGCACTGAGGAAAGAAACATTTGTACAAGTGGCAAAAATATCTGGAATTTCCCGGAAAAAAAAATTTCCTTTAACCTGTAGACAGGCTGAATGGTCTTTCGGGTTCGAGTTGTTGCCATCTTTTTAAATGGCGGCCAAAAACTTAAAACCCTTCTTTATGGAATAATGTCCGCATGAAAAGTAGCAAGAAATGTCCCGACGGGCAGACGGGCAACGCCGAGTGCCTTCGCTCCTTACAAAAATGGAGAAAGAATTAAGAAATATGGGGGAAAACCTCAAAAAAATTGAGGAAACAATAAGTTTCCAAGGATGCCAGGTGTCCCAGGTAACGATAAATTTTTACGTTGGAGGCCGCCGGAACAATGGCACTGAGGAAAGAAACATTTGTACAAGTGGCAAAAAATGGGGAATTTCCCAGAAAAAAATTTCCTTTAACCTGTAGACGGGCTGAATGGTCTTTCGGGTTCGATTTGTTGCCATCTTTTTAAATGGAGGCCAAAAACTTAAAACCCTTCTTTATGGAATAATGTCCGCATGAAAAGTAGCAAGAAATGTCGCGACGGGCTGACGGGCAACGCCGAGTGCCTTCGCTCCTTACAAAAATGGAGAAAGAATTAAGAAATATGGGGGAAAACCTCAAAAAAATTGAGGAAACAATAAGTTTCCAAGGATGCCAGGTGTCCCAGGTAACGATAAATTTTTACGTTGGAGGCCGCCGGAACAATGGCACTGAGGAAAGAAACATTTGTACAAGTGGCAAAAATATCTGGAATTTCCCGGAAAAAAATTTCCTTTAACCTGTAGACGGGCTGAATGGTCTTTCGGGTTCGAGTTGTTGCCATCTTTTTAAATGGCGGCCAAAAACTTAAAACCCTTCTTTATGGAATAATGTCCGCATGAAAAGTAGCAAGAAATGTCCCGACGGGCAGACGGGCAACGCCGAGTGCCTTCGCTCCTTACAAAAATGGAGAAAGAATTAAGAAATATGGGGGAAAACCTCAAAAAAATTGAGGAAACAATAAGTTTCCAAGGATGCCAGGTGTCCCAGGTAACGATAAATTTTTAAGTTGGAGGCCGCCGGAACAATGGCACTGAGGAAAGAAACATTTGTACAAGTGGCAAAAATATCTGGAATTTCCCGGAAAAAAAATTTCCTTTAACCTGTAGACGGGCTGAATGGTCTTTCGGGTTCGATTTGTTTCCATCTTTAAAATGCCGGCCAAAAACTTAAAACCCTTCTTTATGGAATAATGTCCGCATGAAAAGTAGCAAGAAATGTCCCGATGGGCTGACGGGCAACGCCGAGTGCCTTCGCTCCTTACAAAAATGGAGAAAGAATTAAGAAATATGGGGGAAAACCTCAAAAAAATTGAGGAAACAATAAGTTTTCAAGGATCCCAGGTGTCCCAGGTAACGATAAATTTTTACGTTGGAGGCCGCCGGAACAATGGCACTGAGGAAAGAAACATTTGTACAAGTGGCAAAAATATCTGGAATTTCCCGGAAAAAAAATTTCCTTTAACCTGTAGACGGGCTGAATGGTCTTTCGGGTTCGAGTTGTTGCCATCTTTTTAAATGGCGGCCAAAAACTTAAAACCCTTCTTTATCGAATAATGTCCGCATGAAAATAAGCAAGAAATGTCCCGACGGGCTGACGGGCAACACCGAGTGCCTTCGCTCCTTACAAAAATGGAGAAAGAATTAAGAAATATGGGGGAAAACCTCAAAAAAATTGAGGAAACAATAAGTTTCCAAGGATCCCAGGTGTCCCAGGTAACGATAAATTTTTACGTTGGAGGCCGCCGGAACAATGGCACTGAGGAAAGAAACATTTGTACAAGTGGCAAAAATATCTGGAATTTCCCGGAAAAAAAAATTTCCTTTAACCTGTAGACAGGCTGAATGGTCTTTCGGGTTCGAGTTGTTGCCATCTTTTTAAATGGCGGCCAAAAACTTAAAACCCTTCTTTATGGAATAATGTCCGCATGAAAAGTAGCAAGAAATGTCCCGACGGGCAGACGGGCAACGCCGAGTGCCTTCGCTCCTTACAAAAATGGAGAAAGAATTAAGAAATATGGGGGAAAACCTCAAAAAAATTGAGGAAACAATAAGTTTCCAAGGATGCCAGGTGTCCCAGGTAACGATAAATTTTTACGTTGGAGGCCGCCGGAACAATGGCACTGAGGAAAGAAACATTTGTACAAGTGGCAAAAAATGGGGAATTTCCCAGAAAAAAATTTCCTTTAACCTGTAGACGGGCTGAATGGTCTTTCGGGTTCGATTTGTTGCCATCTTTTTAAATGGAGGCCAAAAACTTAAAACCCTTCTTTATGGAATAATGTCCGCATGAAAAGTAGCAAGAAATGTCGCGACGGGCTGACGGGCAACGCCGAGTGCCTTCGCTCCTTACAAAAATGGAGAAAGAATTAAGAAATATGGGGGAAAACCTCAAAAAAATTGAGGAAACAATAAGTTTCCAAGGATGCCAGGTGTCCCAGGTAACGATAAATTTTTACGTTGGAGGCCGCCGGAACAATGGCACTGAGGAAAGAAACATTTGTACAAGTGGCAAAAATATCTGGAATTTCCCGGAAAAAAATTTCCTTTAACCTGTAGACGGGCTGAATGGTCTTTCGGGTTCGAGTTGTTGCCATCTTTTTAAATGGCGGCCAAAAACTTAAAACCCTTCTTTATGGAATAATGTCCGCATGAAAAGTAGCAAGAAATGTCCCGACGGGCAGACGGGCAACGCCGAGTGCCTTCGCTCCTTACAAAAATGGAGAAAGAATTAAGAAATATGGGGGAAAACCTCAAAAAAATTGAGGAAACAATAAGTTTCCAAGGATGCCAGGTGTCCCAGGTAACGATAAATTTTTAAGTTGGAGGCCGCCGGAACAATGGCACTGAGGAAAGAAACATTTGTACAAGTGGCAAAAATATCTGGAATTTCCCGGAAAAAAAATTTCCTTTAACCTGTAGACGGGCTGAATGGTCTTTCGGGTTCGATTTGTTTCCATCTTTTAAATGCCGGCCAAAAACTTAAAACCCTTCTTTATGGAATAATGTCCGCATGAAAAGTAGCAAGAAATGTCCCGATGGGCTGACGGGCAACGCCGAGTGCCTTCGCTCCTTACAAAAATGGAGAAAGAATTAAGAAATATGGGGGAAAACCTCAAAAAAATTGAGGAAACAATAAGTTTTCAAGGATCCCAGGTGTCCCAGGTAACGATAAATTTTTACGTTGGAGGCCGCCGGAACAATGGCACTGAGGAAAGAAACATTTGTACAAGTGGCAAAAATATCTGGAATTTCCCGGAAAAAAAATTTCCTTTAACCTGTAGACGGGCTGAATGGTCTTTCGGGTTCGAGTTGTTGCCATCTTTTTAAATGGCGGCCAAAAACTTAAAACCCTTCTTTATCGAATAATGTCCGCATGAAAATAAGCAAGAAATGTCCCGACGGGCTGACGGGCAACACCGAGTGCCTTCGCTCCTTACAAAAATGGAGAAAGAATTAAGAAATATGGGGGAAAACCTCAAAAAAATTGAGGAAACAATAAGTTTCCAAGGATCCCAGGTGTCCCAGGTAACGATAAATTTTTACGTTGGAGGCCGCCGGAACAATGGCACTGAGGAAAGAAACATTTGTACAAGTGGCAAAAATATCTGGAATTTCCCGGAAAAAAAAATTTCCTTTAACCTGTAGACAGGCTGAATGGTCTTTCGGGTTCGAGTTGTTGCCATCTTTTTAAATGGCGGCCAAAAACTTGAAACCCTTCTTTATGGAATAATGTCCGCATGAAAAGTAGCAAGAAATGTCCCGACGGGCAGACGGGCAACGCCGAGTGCCTTCGCTCCTTACAAAAATGGAGAAAGAATTAAGAAATATGGGGGAAAACCTCAAAAAAATTGAGGAAACAATAAGTTTCCAAGGATGCCAGGTGTCCCAGGTAACGATAAATTTTTACGTTGGAGGCCGCCGGAACAATGGCACTGAGGAAAGAAACATTTGTACAAGTGGCAAAAATATCTGGAATTTCCCGGAAAAAAATTTCCTTTAACCTGTAGACGGGCTGAATGGTCTTTCGGGTTCGAGTTGTTGCCATCTTTTTAAATGGCGGCCAAAAACTTAAAACCCTTCTTTATGGAATAATGTCCGCATGAAAAGTAGCAAGAAATGTCCCGACGGGCAGACGGGCAACGCCGAGTGCCTTCGCTCCTTACAAAAATGGAGAAAGAATTAAGAAATATGGGGGAAAACCTCAAAAAAATTGAGGAAACAATAAGTTTCCAAGGATGCCAGGTGTCCCAGGTAACGATAAATTTTTAAGTTGGAGGCCGCCGGAACAATGGCACTGAGGAAAGAAACATTTGTACAAGTGGCAAAAATATCTGGAATTTCCCGGAAAAAAAATTTCCTTTAACCTGTAGACGGGCTGAATGGTCTTTCGGGTTCGAGTTGTTGCCATCTTTTTAAATGGCGGCCAAAAACTTGAAACCCTTCTTTATGGAATAATGTCCGCATGAAAAGTAGCAAGAAATGTCCCGACGGGCAGACGGGCAACGCCGAGTGCCTTCGCTCCTTACAAAAATGGAGAAAGAATTAAGAAATATGGGGGAAAACCTCAAAAAAATTGAGGAAACAATAAGTTTCCAAGGATGCCAGGTGTCCCAGGTAACGATAAATTTTTAAGTTGGAGGCCGCCGGAACAATGGCACTGAGGAAAGAAACATTTGTACAAGTGGCAAAAATATCTGGAATTTCCCGGAAAAAAAATTTCCTTTAACCTGTAGACGGGCTGAATGGTCTTTCGGGTTCGATTTGTTTCCATCTTTTAAATGCCGGCCAAAAACTTAAAACCCTTCTTTATGGAATAATGTCCGCATGAAAAGTAGCAAGAAATGTCCCGATGGGCTGACGGGCAACGCCGAGTGCCTTCGCTCCTTACAAAAATGGAGAAAGAATTAAGAAATATGGGGGAAAACCTCAAAAAAATTGAGGAAACAATAAGTTTTCAAGGATCCCAGGTGTCCCAGGTAACGATAAATTTTTACGTTGGAGGCCGCCGGAACAATGGCACTGAGGAAAGAAACATTTGTACAAGTGGCAAAAATATCTGGAATTTCCCGGAAAAAAAATTTCCTTTAACCTGTAGACGGGCTGAATGGTCTTTCGGGTTCGAGTTGTTGCCATCTTTTTAAATGGCGGCCAAAAACTTAAAACCCTTCTTTATCGAATAATGTCCGCATGAAAATAAGCAAGAAATGTCCCGACGGGCTGACGGGCAACACCGAGTGCCTTCGCTCCTTACAAAAATGGAGAAAGAATTAAGAAATATGGGGGAAATCCTCAAAAAAATTGAGGAAACAATAAGTTTCCAAGGATGCCAGGTGTCCCAGGTAACGATAAATTTTTACGTTGGAGGCCGCCGGAATAATGGCACTGAGGAAAGAAACATTTGTACAAGTGGCAAAAAATGGGGAATTTCCCGGAAGAAAATTTCCTTTAACCTGTAGACGGGCTGAATGATCTTTCGGGTTCGATTTGTTGCCATCTTTTTAAATGGCGGCCAAAAACTTAAAACCCTTCTTTATGGAATAATGTCCGCATGAAAAGTAGCAAACAATGTCCCGACGGGCTGACGGGCAACGCCGAGTGCTTTCGCTCCTTACAAAAATGGAGAAAGAATTAAGAAATATGGGGGAAAACCTCAAAAAAATTGAGGAAACAATAAGTTTCCAAGGATGCCAGGTGTCCCAGGTAACGATAAATTTTTACGTTGGAGGCCGCCGGAACAATGGCACTGAGGAAAGAAACATTTGTACAAGTGGGAAAAAAATGGGGAATTTCCCGGAAAAAAATTTCCTTTAACCTGTAGACGGGCTGAATGGTCTTTCGGGTTCGATTTGTTGCCATCTTTTTAAATGGCGGCCAAAAACTTAAAACCCTTCTTTATGGAATAATGTCCGCATGAAAAGTAGCAAGAAATGTCCCGACGGGCTGACGGGCAACGCCGAGTGCCTTCGCTCCTTACAAAAATGGAGAAAGAATTAAGAAATATGGGGGAAAACCTCAAAAAAATTGAGGAAACAATAAGTTTCCAAGGATGCCAGGTGTCCCAGGTAACGATAAATTTTTACGTTAAGGCCGCCGGAACAATGGCACTGAGGAAAGAAACATTTGTACAAGTGGGAAAAAAATGGGGAATTTCCCGGAAAAAAATTTCCTTTAACCTGTAGACGGGCTGAATGGTCTTTCGGGTTCGAGTTGTTGCCATCTTTTTAAATGGCGGCCAAAAACTTAAAACCCTTCTTTATCGAATAATGTCCGCATGAAAATAAGCAAGAAATGTCCCGACGGGCTGACGGGCAACACCGAGTGCCTTCGCTCCTTACAAAAATGGAGAAAGAATTAAGAAATATGGGGGAAATCCTCAAAAAAATTGAGGAAACAATAAGTTTCCAAGGATGCCAGGTGTCCCAGGTAACGATAAATTTTTACGTTGGAGGCCGCCGGAATAATGGCACTGAGGAAAGAAACATTTGTACAAGTGGCAAAAAATAGGGAATTTCCCGGAAGAAAATTTCCTTTAACCTGTAGACGGGCTGAATGATCTTTCGGGTTCGATTTGTTGCCATCTTTTTAAATGGAGGCCAAAAACTTAAAACCCTTCTTTATGGAATAATGTCCGCATGAAAAGTAGCAAGAAATGTCCCGACGGGCTGACGGGCAACGCCGAGTGCCTTCGCTCCTTACAAAAATGGAGAAAGAATTAAGAAATATGGGGGAAAACCTCAAAAAAATTGAGGAAACAATAAGTTTCCAAGGATGCCAGGTGTCCCAGGTAACGATAAATTTTTACGTTGGAGGCCGCCGGAACAATGGCACTGAGGAAAGAAACATTTGTACAAGTGGCAAAAATATCTGGAATTTCCCGGAAAAAAAATTTCCTTTAACCTGTAGACGGGCTGAATGGTCTTTCGGGTTCGAGTTGTTGCCATCTTTTTAAATGGCGGCCAAAAACTTAAAACCCTTCTTTATCGAATAATGTCCGCATGAAAATAAGCAAGAAATGTCAAGACGGGCTGACGGGCAACACCGAGTGCCTTCGCTCCTTACAAAAATGGAGAAAGAATTAAGAAATATGGGGGAAATCCTCAAAAAAATTGAGGAAACAATAAGTTTCCAAGGATGCCAGGTGTCCCAGGTAACGATAAATTTTTACGTTGGAGGCCGCCGGAATAATGGCACTGAGGAAAGAAACATTTGTACAAGTGGCAAAAAATGGGGAATTTCCCGGAAGAAAATTTCCTTTAACCTGTAGACGGGCTGAATGATCTTTCGGGTTCGATTTGTTGCCATCTTTTTAAATGGCGGCCAAAAACTTAAAACCCTTCTTTATGGAATAATGTCCGCATGAAAAGTAGCAAACAATGTCCCGACGGGCTGACGGGCAACGCCGAGTGCTTTCGCTCCTTACAAAAATGGAGAAAGAATTAAGAAATATGGGGGAAAACCTCAAAAAAATTGAGGAAACAATAAGTTTCCAAGGATGCCAGGTGTCCCAGGTAACGATAAATTTTTACGTTGGAGGCCGCCGGAACAATGGCACTGAGGAAAGAAACATTTGTACAAGTGGGAAAAAAATGGGGAATTTCCCGGAAAAAAATTTCCTTTAACCTGTAGACGGGCTGAATGGTCTTTCGGGTTCGATTTGTTGCCATCTTTTTAAATGGCGGCCAAAAACTTAAAACCCTTCTTTATGGAATAATGTCCGCATGAAAAGTAGCAAGAAATGTCCCGACGGGCTGACGGGCAACGCCGAGTGCCTTCGCTCCTTACAAAAATGGAGAAAGAATTAAGAAATATGGGGGAAAACCTCAAAAAAATTGAGGAAACAATAAGTTTCCAAGGATGCCAGGTGTCCCAGGTAACGATAAATTTTTACGTTAAGGCCGCCGGAACAATGGCACTGAGGAAAGAAACATTTGTACAAGTGGCAAAAAAATGGGGAATTTCCCGGAAAAAAAATTTCCTTTAACCTGTAGACGGGCTGAATGGTCTTTCGGGTTCGATTTGTTTCCATCTTTTTAAATGCCGGCCAAAAACTTAAAACCCTTCTTTATGGAATAATGTCCGCATGAAAAGTAGCAAGAAATGTCCCGACGGGCAACGTCTAGTGCCTTCGCTCCTTACAAAAATGGAGAAAGAATTAAGAAATATGGCGGAAAACCTCAAAAAAAATGAGGAAACAATAAGTTTCCAAGGATGCCAGGTGTCCCAGGTAACGATAAATTTTTACGTTGGAGGCCGCCGGAACAATGGCACTGAGGAAAGAAACATTTGTACAAGTGGCAAAAATATCTGGAATTTCCCGGAAAAAAAATTTCCTTTAACCTGTAGACGGGCTGAATGGTCTTTCGGGTTCGAGTTGTTGCCATCTTTTTAAATGGCGGCCAAAAACTTAAAACCCTTCTTTATCGAATAATGTCCGCATGAAAATAAGCAAGAAATGTCCCGACGGGCTGACGGGCAACACCGAGTGCCTTCGCTCCTTACAAAAATGGAGAAAGAATTAAGAAATATGGGGGAAATCCTCAAAAAAATTGAGGAAACAATAAGTTTCCAAGGATGCCAGGTGTCCCAGGTAACGATAAATTTTTACGTTGGAGGCCGCCGGAATAATGGCACTGAGGAAAGAAACATTTGTACAAGTGGCAAAAAATGGGGAATTTCCCGGAAGAAAATTTCCTTTAACCTGTAGACGGGCTGAATGATCTTTCGGGTTCGATTTGTTGCCATCTTTTTAAATGGCGGCCAAAAACTTAAAACCCTTCTTTATGGAATAATGTCCGCATGAAAAGTAGCAAACAATGTCCCGACGGGCTGACGGGCAACGCCGAGTGCTTTCGCTCCTTACAAAAATGGAGAAAGAATTAAGAAATATGGGGGAAAACCTCAAAAAAATTGAGGAAACAATAAGTTTCCAAGGATGCCAGGTGTCCCAGGTAACGATAAATTTTTACGTTGGAGGCCGCCGGAACAATGGCACTGAGGAAAGAAACATTTGTACAAGTGGGAAAAAAATGGGGAATTTCCCGGAAAAAAATTTCCTTTAACCTGTAGACGGGCTGAATGGTCTTTCGGGTTCGATTTGTTGCCATCTTTTTAAATGGCGGCCAAAAACTTAAAACCCTTCTTTATGGAATAATGTCCGCATGAAAAGTAGCAAGAAATGTCCCGACGGGCTGACGGGCAACGCCGAGTGCCTTCGCTCCTTACAAAAATGGAGAAAGAATTAAGAAATATGGGGGAAAACCTCAAAAAAATTGAGGAAACAATAAGTTTCCAAGGATGCCAGGTGTCCCAGGTAACGATAAATTTTTACGTTAAGGCCGCCGGAACAATGGCACTGAGGAAAGAAACATTTGTACAAGTGGCAAAAAAATGGGGAATTTCCCGGAAAAAAAATTTCCTTTAACCTGTAGACGGGCTGAATGGTCTTTCGGGTTCGATTTGTTTCCATCTTTTTAAATGCCGGCCAAAAACTTAAAACCCTTCTTTATGGAATAATGTCCGCATGAAAAGTAGCAAGAAATGTCCCGACGGGCAACGTCGAGTGCCTTCGCTCCTTACAAAAATGGAGAAAGAATTAAGAAATATGGGGGAAAACCTCAAAAAAAATGAGGAAACAATAAGTTTCCAAGGATGCCAGGTGTCCCAGGTAACGATAAATTTTTACGTTGGAGGCCGCCGGAACAATGGCACTGAGGAAAGAAACATTTGTACAAGTGGCAAAAATTGGGGAATTTCCCGGAAAAAAATTTCCTTTAACCTGTAGACGGGCTGAATGGTCTTTCGGGTTCGATTTGTTGCCATCTTTTTAAATGGAGGCCAAAAACTTAAAACCCTTCTTTATGGAATAATGTCCGCATGAAAAGTAGCAAGAAATGTCCCGACGGGCTGACGGGCAACGCCGAGTGCCTTCGCTCCTTACAAAAATGGAGAAAGAATTAAGAAATATGGGGGAAAACCTCAAAAAAATTGAGGAAACAATAAGTTTCCAAGGATGCCAGGTGTCCCAGGTAACGATAAATTTTTACGTTGGAGGCCGCCGGAACAATGGCACTGAGGAAAGAAACATTTGTACAAGTGGCAAAAATATCTGGAATTTCCCGGAAAAAAAATTTCCTTTAACCTGTAGACGGGCTGAATGGTCTTTCGGGTTCGAGTTGTTGCCATCTTTTTAAATGGCGGCCAAAAACTTAAAACCCTTCTTTATGGAATAATGTCCGCATGAAAAGTAGCAAGAAATGTCCCGACGGGCAGACGGGCAACGCCGAGTGCCTTCGCTCCTTACAAAAATGGAGAAAGAATTAAGAAATATGGGGGAAAACCTCAAAAAAATTGAGGAAACAATAAGTTTCCAAGGATGCCAGGTGTCCCAGGTAACGATAAATTTTTACGTTGCAGGCCGCCGGAACAATGGCACTGAGGAAAGAAACATTTGTACAAGTGGCAAAAAAATGGGGAATTTCCCGGAAAAAAAATTTCCTTTTACCTGTAGACGGGCTGAATGGTCTTTCGGGTTCGATTTGTTTCCATCTTTTAAATGCCGGCCAAAAACTTAAAACCCTTCTTTATGGAATAATGTCCGCATGAAAAGTAGCAAGAAATGTCCCGACGGGCTGACGGGCAACGCCGAGTGCCTTCGCTCCTTACAAAAATGGAGAAAGAATTAAGAAATATGGGGGAAAACCTCAAAAAAATTGAGGAAACAATAAGTTTTCAAGGATCCCAGGTGTCCCAGGTAACGATAAATTTTTACGTTGGAGGCCGCCGGAACAATGGCACTGAGGAAAGAAACATTTGTACAAGTGGCAAAAATATCTGGAATTTCCCGGAAAAAAAATTTCCTTTAACCTGTAGACGGGCTGAATGGTCTTTCGGGTTCGAGTTGTTGCCATCTTTTTAAATGGCGGCCAAAAACTTAAAACCCTTCTTTATCGAATAATGTCCGCATGAAAATAAGCAAGAAATGTCCCGACGGGCTGACGGGCAACACCGAGTGCCTTCGCTCCTTACAAAAATGGAGAAAGAATTAAGAAATATGGGGGAAATCCTCAAAAAAATTGAGGAAACAATAAGTTTCCAAGGATGCCAGGTGTCCCAGGTAACGATAAATTTTTACGTTGGAGGCCGCCGGAACAATGGCACTGAGGAAAGAAACATTTGTACAAGTGGCAAAAATATCTGGAATTTCCCGGAAAAAAATTTTCCTTTAACCTATAGACGGGCTGAATGGTCTTTCGGGTTCGATTTGTTGCCATCTTTTTAAATGGCGGCCAAAAACTTAAAACCCTTCTTTATGGAATAATGTCCGCATGAAAAGTAGCAAAAAATGTCCCGACGGGCTGACGGGCAACGCCGAGTGCTTTCGCTCCTTACAAAAATGGAGAAAGAATTAAGAAATATGGGGGAAAACCTCAAAAAAATTGAGGAAACAATAAGTTTCCAAGGATGCCAGGTGTCCCAGGTAACGATAAATTTTTACGTTGGAGGCCGCCGGAACAATGGCACTGAGGAAAGAAACATTTGTACAAGTGGGAAAAAAATGGGGAATTTCCCGGAAAAAAAATTTCCTTTAACCTGTAGACGGGCTGAATGGTCTTTCGGGTTCGATTTGTTGCCATCTTTTTAAATGGCGGCCAAAAACTTAAAACCCTTCTTTATGGAATAATGTCCGCATGAAAAGTAGCAAGAAATGTCCCGACGGGCTGACGGGCAACGCCGAGTGCCTTCGCTCCTTACAAAAATGGAGAAAGAATTAAGAAATATGGGGGAAAACCTCAAAAAAATTGAGGAAACAATAAGTTTCCAAGGATGCCAGGTGTCCCAGGTAACGATAAATTTTTACGTTAAGGCCGCCGGAACAATGGCACTGAGGAAAGAAACATTTGTACAAGTGGCAAAAAAATGGGGAATTTCCCGGAAAAAAAATTTCCTTTAACCTGTAGACGGGCTGAATGGTCTTTCGGGTTCGACTTGTTTCCATCTTTTTAAATGCCGGCCAAAAACTTAAAACCCTTCTTTATGGAATAATGTCCGCATGAAAAGTAGCAAGAAATGTCCCGACGGGCAACGTCGAGTGCCTTCGCTCCTTACAAAAATGGAGAAAGAATTAAGAAATATGGGGGAAAACCTCAAAAAAAATGAGGAAACAATAAGTTTCCAAGGATGCCAGGTGTCCCAGGTAACGATAAATTTTTACGTTGGAGGCCGCCGGAACAATGGCACTGAGGAAAGAAACATTTGTACAAGTGGCAAAAATTGGGGAATTTCCCGGAAAAAAATTTCCTTTAACCTGTAGACGGGCTGAATGGTCTTTCGGGTTCGATTTGTTGCCATCTTTTTAAATGGAGGCCAAAAACTTAAAACCCTTCTTTATGGAATAATGTCCGCATGAAAAGTAGCAAGAAATGTCCCGACGGGCTGACGGGCAACGCCGAGTGCCTTCGCTCTTTACAAAAATGGAGAAAGAATTAAGAAATATGGGGGAAAACCTCAAAAAAATTGAGGAAACAATAAGTTTCCAAGGATGCCAGGTGTCCCAGGTAACGATAAATTTTTACGTTGGAGGCCGCCGGAACAATGGCACTGAGGAAAGAAACATTTGTACAAGTGGCAAAAAAATGGGGAATTTCCCGGAAAAAAAATTTCCTTTAACCTGTAGACGGGCTGAATGGTCTTTCGGGTTCGATTTGTTTTCATCTTTTTAAATGCCGGCCAAAAACTTAAAACCCTTCTTTATGGAATAATGTCCGCATGAAAAGTAGCAAGAAATGTCCCGACGGGCAACGCCGAGTGCCTTCGCTCCTTACAAAAATGGAGAAAGAATTAAGAAATATGGGGGAAAACCTCAAAAAAATTGAGGAAACAATAAGTTTCCAAGGATGCCAGGTGTCCCAGGTAACGATAAATTTTTACGTTGGAGGCCGCCGGAACAATGGCACTGAGGAAAGAAACATTTGTACAAGTGGCAAAAAATGGGGAATTTCCCAGAAAAAAATTTCCTTTAACCTGTAGACGGGCTGAATGGTCTTTCGGGTTCGATTTGTTGCCATCTTTTTAAATGGAGGCCAAAAACTTTAAACCCTTCTTTATGGAATAATGTCCGCATGAAAAGTAGCAAGAAATGTCCCAACGGGCTGACGGGCAACGCCGAGTGCCTTCGCTCCTTACAAAAATGGAGAAAGAATTTAAGAAATATGGGGGAAAACCTCAAAAAAATTGAGGAAACAATAAGTTTCCAAGGATGCCAGGTGTCCCAGGTAACGATAAATTTTTACGTTGGAGGCCGCCGGAACAATGGCACTGAGGAAAGAAACAATTGGACAAGTGGCAAAAAAATGGGGAATTTCCCGGAAAAAAAATTTCCTTTAACCTGTAGACGGGCTGAATGGTCTTTCGGGTTCGATTTGTTGCCATCTTTTTAAATGGCGGCCAAAAACTTAAAACCCTTCTTTATGGAATAATGTCCGCATGAAAAGTAGCAAGAAATGTCCCGACGGGCTGACGGGCAACGCCGAGTGCCTTCGCTCCTTACAAAAATGGAGAAAGAATTAAGAAATATGGGGGAAAACCTTAAAAAAATTGAGGAAACAATAAGTTTCCAAGGATGCCAGGTGTCCCAGGTAACGATAAATTTTTACGTTGGAGGCCGCCGGAACAATGGCACTGAGGAAAGAAACATTTGTACAAATGGCAAAAAATGGGGATTTCCCGGAAAAAAATGTGAGTTAAATACTTATTTAAACTTATCGCGGATTCCTAACGTTTTTTTTGAGGGGGTTTCAATGTGAATTGGGCTCTTACGTCCGCGACAAGGATGCGATTATTCAGGTTTCAGTATGTGAATAATCAGGGAAGGAAATGAGGTTTACTCGGGAGGTGACGGAAGGGGTTTGGGGGTCAAGTCACCTCCGGCGGACACGGGGCAGTCGGCACCTATAGGGTAGGATCGCCGACATGTGTCGTATGCCCTTAAACCCAGAAGCTTGGCTTACCGGAGTGCGCCACACTCCCGGCTATTCCTAACGTTTCTCGGCGCAACTGTTATTGATTTAAATGTAGCTTCTGCTATAAGTTAATGGTAATGAAGTTTTATTTTTTAAAAAAGTGGCGAAAAAAAGAAGAAATTAATGAAAAGGAACAGCCAGGCCCAAGCTCTGATATGAAACTAGACCCATGAATTTCCCCATATATTTTGGTGCGTTTTTCAGGTTTTTTTCCCGTAAGTGGAATAATGACAAAATTGCTAGGCCTAACTTCAATTTCAAAATTTTCCAGCAAAAGTGAACAAAATTTTCGAACAAAGTAAACTTCATTGGTTTGTACAAGAAAAGGCTCGCTAGGAATGCTTTAAAGGGAATGCAACCACTAAAGCCTTAAGAAGATGAAAGGGAAGAGGGTTAAATTAAATTGTTCAATACATATTTGAAACCATTCTAAAAGTAACAAACAATTCCTGGAAAAAATAAAATTAAACTTTAAAATAATAAATTAAAAATTAAAAAACACCTTTATTCATTGTATAAATTACAATTTTAATTTTAATTTAAAAACAATTTTTTGTAGCAATATTTGTTATTTATTGTTATTTATTATTAAAATGATTAAAAACAATAATAATATTAAATAATCACAAGAAAATTAATTAATAATTATCCATTAATTTTTTTAATTGAGAAGGAATTCAATGTTTGTCTGGATTCTTTTACGCGGGATTTGTATGCATCTACAATTCCCAATGCAAAAACTGCAGCATTTATTAACCCTACTATCTATAAATCATCATTAAAATAAATTAATTCGGACGTTTTTTTGTATTCAACTAAAGTCGATGTTTTACCGATTCCGGCATAAGCAACAATTTTAACGATTTGATTTAGAGCTAGCTCGTGGTTTATGATACGGATCTGTTGACTGATTAGACGCGTTCTCCCATCTTTAATGCATTGAAATTCTTAATATATTTATGTGGTAATTTTCAGACTCTGTAACTAAGGGTATCGATGCGTCAGACAATGGCATAAATGTGAACAGATTACCATGTTATCTTTCAAGATTTATAGCTTTGCCCCGTGTATAACTCCACCCACTTAGCCTTTTTACATATACATTGATTTGATTGGATGGGGGATAATAGACCTTTTGAACGTAAAAAAGGGGCTCGCCAAAGTTACCAACCCTCGGGATCGGCACGTACAAGCCATCAGTCTCCGCGCACTCTCAAGATACAAAGAGACTAAAGCGCAGGCGCCAAAAAGCAAGATGGAAGGCAGTTTTACACCCCTGTTCTTTCACTTCAATACCCCTAGTCCTAAGACAACAAGTTAAAATACACGTATTTATCAATGCATTGCTGTCCAACATTACTCCGTCTAGCAATTTGCATATCTTTCTGGGTTTCAAACCACGAATCAGGCATAATACAGCCTATAATGAATGCTAAAATCGATGGAGAATTTCATTTCCGGTTGAATTTACCCCAGACGTAAAAATTGTAATCTTACCCTTTCCCGACTTTGTGTTTCAACGTGGCGAAATAATAAATGCACGCCAAGTAATAGAAACATTCCAATAGGTTATTTAGATAACAGGAAGACTTTGAGTGCGTAAGTAGTTTTAATATTCTGCTTATATCCTCGAAAGTTTCTGATATCGCTACAATAGCCGCGATAATCGCGTAAGGATTGAGGTCATTGTCTGATTCGACCTCTGGGAACTGCTTTTTAACAATTTGCGGTGATATTTAAGATAACCCATCATTTCTGCGTTAGTTTTACGTTCGGCTCGAGTATTTTTCTTTTCAAAAATAGGGATATCTGGAATGATTCCAAAAATAAGCTCTTCTGGGCTTAAAAGTTCGAGATCCTCTAAATACAGGATTACTATTACTTTAACATAATGGGCTTCCACCAAAGGTTCACGGAATTACGCATTTTTTTATTCCTTAACGTGAATCAATCGCCAAATATACCCTAAATTTATAAAAGTTCTGAAATAGGTGTTCGCTCGAAGTGAAACGTTAACAATAGCTTTGTTTAAAATTATTTTAGGAATAAAGTTTCTTAAATCGATTTATCTATAGTTAATGTAAAATACTGACGAATAAAATAATTAATATCAGTTATATTTATTTAATTATTTAAGATAAACTTCTTTCTTTGAAGTGACACAAGTGAGAGTTTATATAGAACGAGTAATGAAGATTGCATTTGCATCTGAATCAAACACCATAAGCGTATCAAAGTTAATGTAAAGCGAGTACGAAGATAAGATCCCTAAAGCTAGTGGTCCACTAGACCTTACGTAATCGTATCGTAACCGTTCCAGTTTCGTAAACTCGTCGAAAGAGAGCGCCCACTAACTACGTAGGAATTTAACGTTTTCTCTCCGAAAGAGGAGGGCGCTCTCAACGTTACTGTTATTCCAAATATTTGAAAAGCTTTCGCCACTAACCAGAACGGCGATTTTTTTGTCAAATTTTTTATCGGTTAGAAACATTTAAGAATTCAAAAATTTGTTGGTAAAAATGGCAAAGACAAAAAACCCAGTGAAATCGGTAGTAAAATTATTGGAAAAACCGGAAAATAATGCCCAAAATACTGTCGAGAGTCAAGAAAGTGTGAGTAGCCAAGGCCTAAGTGGATCAATAGAGGATCAAAATGAACTTTTTGAGGAAGCTCTTCTTGAAGAAGTGAAAAAAAATCCTATTTTGTTTGACTCAAACCATCCTAAGTACAAAAATAAACCATTGAAACAAAGATATTGGATTAAGGTAGCAAAATCAATTGCGAATGGAACATCTCGTAAGTTAGACTCAAAACCAACCTAAAGACCCTAAACTTTCGATTTCTTAAAGGACTAATATAGTCTGATTTGAATTGCAGCTTCAGATTGTGAGAAACGTTGGCTTCAACTTCGAGATAAAGCAGTTCGGGCGTTCAAGAAAAAGCCAAGTGGTAGTGGTGCAGATCCTACTGAAATATATGATAATTTTGAGAAGAAAATGATGTTTCTCAAACCCTTTATTAAGCACAGGCCGTTAGTAAACACATTTTGATAGATAGTTTTCACTAAAAGGCTAGAGAAAATTCCTCCTATCTGAGGCACTTTAAATTATTTTAGTCAAGTACTGATTCAAACCGAAATGCCAAATTTTCTCAGTAGTTTTTTACATCACCAAAAATCTGCCAACCCCGAGAATAAACCTTTTAGTGAAAACGGTTTTGGAATATAAAATAAAATAGTTTAAAGTTCTTAAAACAATTTATAGAACAGCTACAAACTTATCAACGAAATCAAAAGATAGAGCAGCATTCTACGGAAAATCCTCATCAGACAAACTTGACACAACTGTTATTGAGGAGGATAATATACTCAAATATACTGGTAATGGGTTGTTTATATGACTTTTAACTATTATGTCTGGACTATTAATTAATCTATATATTCTTTAAGACGATATCTACCAAGATTTGGACGAGGGTGCGTCCGCTAGCTTTGCAGATATAATTGAGACACAAAACCAGCAAACTAAAAACACTAACAAGTCTGAAAGCATGAAAATTCCTAGGAAGAGAAAGATAAGCGCTGTGGATGACGCGTTCCTCCAAGCAATTGAAAAGTTGCAAGATCCACCGAAAAGTTTGGATGTAGATGATGCAGAATTCTAAATGAAAATATTTTAAATAATTTTCGGCATTACGATTCCTTTAGTAGTTGTGTAGCTATAAAGCTCTGTCTCATCTCAATATTCCAGGAACATCTTTTGATATTAATATTTCAAATTAATTACTTTTTAATTCAGCTTTACTACATTTATATAATAATAATCTAAGCTTTTGTCTATGAAGGGATTTCCACACTACGCGTGTGGCTTATTTACAGGTGGATCCTTTTACAATGCATAGGAGGGTGGTGGCTAGCCCCTATGCCACAGCTAACCTACAGCGCCCTATACTAACTATTACCGTTAACCTCTGCAAGTTTTGATGGAAAGGAGAAACCGGGTTAGACCGCGGAGGAAAATTCCTTTTAACAATTGGGGAGAGAACGTGCAAACTCTACGCAGAAGGATTTGTTCCAAGATTTTCACCCGGTGTCACAATCCGGGATCGAACCCGGGATCCTCCTGCTGCGAGGCGAAAGCGCTAACCGCTACGCCACCCCAAATTCCACGTTATATAGTGTTAACGTAAATTTAGACTCCACTAAACAACATGGTTGTTAATACTTTATCTTTAATTAAATAAGTGTTGTTACGATTTGTTCTATGAATTAAGATACCAAATTGGCCTTCTTTCGTGTCCTTTTTGGAGGTCTTAACGGTTTAGAGTGAGCCGAATGTTAAATACATAATTAAGTGATAGATGTCCTTTAAAGGAATTATTGTGGTTATGTAGTAAAAGATTTGACACTTTAAGGTTTACAAATGCACTTGGCAATATGTCACCAAATATGTAATATTTATTTCCGGTTTTTCTCATTGGCTGATTGACCTCTGTTTAAAAAGTAATTTTTTTACTGAAATTGTTAGCCCTCCTCTCGACTCGGAGAGGATTATTTTGGTTTCCCAACTTGTTCACTATAATTTTGGAATTCTCCGTGGTGTAGTTTAGTCAGAAACTTAATTTGATTGGATTAGTAAAATCCTAGCAAATTGTAGCATCTGTAATAATTTGGTTTTATTGATGAAAAAGGGGAGTGCTTATTATTCTATTATAAAACATGTTTTGATGTTTTCTTTCCTTATAAACCTTCATATCGATTTTATTCCGTGCATTGGGGTCTGGATTTTGTCGCATATTCCAGAGGAATATGTCTTTTTTACTCTGAAGGGGACATTTTCCGGGGGATTTTGTTGCATTTGCCAGGGGATTATGTAGTACATTCGATTATATTTTAAGATATATGCATTCAAAATTATTCTCAATCAGACGGCCTAGTAGAAGAGAACTGTCGCAATAAAAGTTAAAGAATTGTGCCAAATCTATGCACAAGAGAATAATTTTCTTCTTTTATAAAAAAAAACCCAATAAAATCCTGTTTAAACCAGAAAAAAACCATACCAGTGATCTTTTCCAGAAAAATTCCGGATTTTTGCCAGCCCTGATATTCAATTCACGCTATTTACAAATATTATTGCAAAATTAAGCTTTTATGCAACATTTATAGTGCTTTTTAAGACAATCTGCCAAACTTCTAATATCACTTCTAAGTTTAATCGCGTTAAATGTAGGAAATTTTGCACCAAGTATGTCAAATTACTCAACCAAATTGAGGGAATAGGTGTTAAATATTTGATATTTCTATAATTACCAAGAATTTTGATTTGTAAAAAAACCCATATTTACACCATTTTAAGGTCCTATTTATCCCATTTCTAGTCATTATTTACCTCATTTCAAGCCCCTATTTACCACCGTTTCAAACCTCTATTTACTCCTTTGAAAGTTCCTGTTTTCACCATTTCAAAGCCCTAATTACCATATTTCAAGCCCCCATTTATCCATTTCAAATCAATGTTTACCCCACTTCTAGTCCACATTTACCCAAATTTTGAGCCTTTATATACACCAATTCAAACCCCTATTTACCCCACTTCAAGTCCACATTTCGAGCCTTTATATACACCAATTCAAACCCCTATTTGCCCTATTTCAAGTCCTATTTCACTCCATTTCTGTTTGATGCACTATTTAAATTTCTTTAATAAATAGTGTTTCTTCTTAACATCTTTTATTTCGTGGTATTTAAAATTCAGCTTCACTTTCAAATAAGTTTAAAACCTTTTATTGTGGTGCTCAAAGGTGTTATTTTTTTTTAATTTAGGTATCATTTGCGTACCTTTTAACGAATGGAGCCTTTTATACATCTTTTATATAAACAAATGGTTTTTAAAAAATTAACTCCATTTTCACATTATTTTATGATATAATTGACGGTGCTATTTTAATGCATTGAGCACCTTTTATCGAATGATGTTTATTGAATCCTTTTTTACACCGTTTATTTTAGCTAATGGTGTTAATAATATATCGCACTATTTTCATACCATTTCAACACCCGGTCATGGTGTACAAATAAGTGCATAATAAATTTTACAAAACTACAACGCTATTTAGGTACCATAATTTTTAAAGTGTAGCGTCACCTAGAATTAACAAATACACGTTACTTTACCAAGTGGAATTTAAACAAGTTCATATTTACGCTTAAAACACACGCTTAGTAAGTTCTTACGTGAACAAAAACTACACTTTTGTTCGACACAAATACCTCACCTTTTGGGTTCATTTTTAACACCTTTTACGGTTCATTATTACCACTTTTTTGGTTCACTATTTACACCCCTTCGGTTCACTATTTACACCCTTTCGGTTCACTCTTTACACCCTTTCGCTTCACTCTTTACACCCTTTCGCTTCACTCTTTACACCCTTTCGCTTCACTCTTTACACCCTTTCGGTTCACTCTTTACACCCTTTCGCTTCACTCTTTACACCCTTTCGCTTCACTCATTGCTCCCTATCGCTTCACTCTTTACACCCTTTCGCTTCACTCATGGCTCCCTATCGCTTCACTCTTTGCACCCTTTCACTTCACTCTCTACACCCTTTCGGTTAACTCTTTACACCCTTTCGCTTCACTCATTACACCCTTTCGCTTCATTGATTACACCCTTTTTGAATCACTTATTACACACTTTTGACTTCAGTAATTGCACTCTTTTACGTTCAATAATTACACCCTTTTTTAGGACCAGTAATTGCACTCTTTTCTGTGTGATAATACTCTTTTATAAGTGAACCAACTACGCCTAGATGTCGCTTAACAAACCCACGTTACAAACACTTCGGGTTTTCCTCATACAATATTCCTGCATGCAAACAAAGCAACGAACTGTAATAATTAATATTTTCAATAGTTATTAGACGTTTCAAATACTATTTAAGAAATGCAAAATTTATTCCTTTATAGGCTTTATTAGGCTCCGATTTAGTGCCATTTAAAGAAGAAATTGCATTAGTTACAACTATGCAATGGACAGTGTGGCTAAGCCCTAATAACAGAGATTCATCTAAAGTTAAGGTTTTTGCAGTAATATCGGGATACGCGGTGTTAAAAACAAAGAAGGAGCAAAACCAAATACATACAGCGATTATAAAATCATCTGTTTTGAGAAACATTTATGAATCAATGTAAAACTTTTTGCCATTTATAACCCCCCTAAAATTACCGGTTCCTTGGGTATTTTGGTTTCTGAGCTGTTTTTGTTGAAAAAATGTGGCCGTGATGCTCCTTCACCAAACTAGGAAGTAACACGAAGGATGCTGCTAACTCTTTACGTTTTTTTCTACTTCATCCATTTCTTCATTTATTTGTGAAATTAAGGCGTTTTTAAGGTCTTTCACATTAGCTGGTGCATTGCGCCAAATCTTTAGACAAAGCTGCTTCAATGACAGTCTTAAAGTTTTCTCTATTTCCACTTTCGCTATTCGGGAGAACTCCATAAATATTCGGGAGAACTCCATAAATAACTAAAAAAAAGTATATAATATGTTACTCGTGAAGAAAAAAATCCTTATTTTTCCCATTCTAAAAGAACAAATCAAATAAACTCAACTTTTTGGATTAATAAAAAATGTCTTCGTGGACAAAGACTTGAAAAAGTAAATGATAAGAAAACAAAATGGAATGACCGAAGTAACAGATATTAAACTTTTTCTTTAAAGACATGATTATAAAACATCAATTATTTAAAAAAAATACTTATCTTCGTTTTTTTCACCAAAATTACATTTGCATTGTTTTCGAAAGACAGATTATTCATTCTATATATTCTTTGTGGTATTAACAGTTTTCGAATGATAAGGATTAGAATAAATATCCGAGTATGGATATGGGTTATTTTTAAAGGTTTCTCTTTTCGAACTATAAGGCGAAACGTTGTTTAAAACGACTAAATTCAACCGAAGGAAGAAATTTTATCTTTCATCATGATTGACATTTTAAACGTCGCTTTAGGGTGCTTTGGTTTTGCGCCTGCATTTATACGACCACGATTCAATTTGGGTCCCATTTTTTGGGGTCGATGATTTAAAATGTTTTATAAATGAATCATTAAAATCTGGATAAAAGACATTATTTACAAAAAACCTTTGGTATATTATTGAGTGCGTGAGAACTGTTTTAAAAGTTGTGATTGAATTAGTTTGGTATGACTTCAACTCGCTATGAGGAACACATTGTAGAGCAAACGTATAACACGAAACACGTAAATGGACACCGACAAATGGTGGGCTGCGTATTTATTTCACTATTGGGCTTAGTTTCCAGAATTAAAACGTATTGTAGTTCAAATTAAAAGCTGCAATCCTTTTAAATATCACTAACGAGGAACTGTTTCTATCATGGTCTACACTGGAAATCTAGCTGTAAATATAAACGATGTCGCATGTTTCTGTTAAATAGTAAATCTTTGACACGAACCATTTTGAAAAGAATGGAAAATTTAATGATACAAAATTTTTGGGCAAATGTAATTTTGGTGAAAAAAACGAAGATAACTATTTTTTTTTAAATAATTGATGTTTTATAATCATGTCTTTAAAGAAAAAGTTTAATATCTGTTCATAGCCGACTTGTATTAATAAAGGCCTATAGGTAGGAAGATAACCATGGGGCGGCATACCGATTTTTTAGCGACCGCTAGATGTCGTTCCTAGGGGGAAAATTTTGTGGCGGGAACTTCAAAACGAATGAAAATGCCAATAGGAGAAAGCTTACTTTTTGTCTTGAGGTTGGGTTTTTTTTTGGAATAAAGTAAGGCAGTTTTTTTTAGAAGTAATACATTTACTTGATAACAATATATTTGTCTTTATTTCATTTAAAGTGCGTTTAGTAAAGTATGTTTTCTACTTTCCTATCACAGTACAATGTAATATTTTCAAAATTAGTGTTTTGATAAGTACCTAACATATGAAACTTTTTAAATCACATTACGAATTTTCATATTTTCGGGATAAGGGTTTTTATTTGTACGTTTTGACTGTTTCTTCAACGTCACTTATATCTTTGGCATAGTTGATCATTAGGGGTTTGACAAGATTATCTAACATAATATCACATAAATTAATATATACCTATTCCTTCCCCATTTTCAGCGTACCTATTCCTCCCCCATTTTCAGCGTAACTATTCCTCCCCCACTTTCAGCGTACCTATTCCTCCCCCATTTTCAGCGTACCTATTCCTCCCCCATTTTCAGCGTACCTATTCCTCCCCCATTTTCAGCGTACCTATTCCTCCCCCATTTTCAGAGTACCTATTCCTCCCCCATTTTCAGCGTACCTATTCCTCCCCCATTTTCAGCGTACCTATTCCTCCCCCATTTTCAGCGTACCTATTCCTCCACCATTTTCAGCGTACCTATTCCTCCTCCATTTTCAGCGTACCTATTCCTCCCCTATTTTCACCGTACCTATTCTTCCCCCATTTTCAGCGTACCTATTCCTCCCCCATTTTCAGCGTCCCACCAGACCCAATTTTTTCCGCAGTTAAGGTGCGTATTTCCCTCAGATTTCGTATCCACCCCCATCATCCTTGCCCTAAAATACCCCAGTAATGTTTTGGTAAATATAGACATATTCACAGGGTTGGCCAAATTACATGAACCTCAAATAAAAAATTATAATTACAAATCAAAACTATATTAAATTACAAATTATAAATCATCGTAGGATTCGTATCTGACTTTGTTAAAGAACCCTTAATGTTTCTACCTCGCCAAAATACTTTAGGTATTTTAAAGTATGCAATAACGCAATAAGTTACTAAACTTTTTCAATCCTACTGTATATAGTCATTTATGTGATATTATGTTAGATAAGCTTGTCAAACCCTAATGATCCCCCGAAAATATGCAAAGTTGTAATGTGATTCAAAAAATTTCATATATTAGGTACTAATCAAAACACTTATTTTGAAAGTATTACATTGTACTGTGATAGAAAAGTAGGAAACATACTTTACTAAACGCACTCTAAATGAGATAAAGACAAATATATTGTTATCAAGTAAATGTATTACTTCTAAAACAAATTGCCTTACTTTATTTCAAAAAAAACCCAACCTCAAGACAAAAAGTAAGCTTTGTCCTATTGGCATTTTCATTCGTTTTGAAGTTCCCGCCACAAAATTTTCCCCCTAAGGGCGACATCTAGCGGCGGCAGATCACGACGGCCATTGCCAATATCAGAAAAAAACCGAGGATCACCTATAGGCCTTTATTAATACAAGTCGGCTATGATCTGTTACTTCGGTCATTCCATTTTGTTTTCTTATCATTTACTTTTTCAAGTCTTTGTCCACGAAGACATTTTTTATTAATATCTGTTCCTTCAGTCTTCATTTTAATTAAGATTGTTAAGAAACTGTGGCATTTTTAAAATCTGCACTAAGCACAAACATAAATATAGGGGAGCGTAAGCATAAGGGACCTAGTTAGTTACTAATGCTTTCAGGTACCAGTTAATCAGTTATCACCAATGAGATTAATTTATCACTGAAAACATCAAATTTCCATACTAAAATTATTTTGCCCTTTCCTTATCCCCTGGCTTTGAGCATTAAAATATTTAAAATAACTCTGAGGATTATCTAGAAACATTTCTACTGATATTTCAAATTGAGAAGAATCAGAGTCATCGTTTTGAGTCTTTCAGATGACTGGCTTGGACTTATGTTGCTGGTATTTGGTTTTCGTTGTAGCAGTGTAACCAGGGATAATGGAATTGAGATGGATTGCAAATGATGATGGGCGACCTACGGCACCGCATCTCTCCCAATGTACCTCGCGCACGCCCCTACCCTTCGGTAGGCGATTGCTAAGTGCTGCCGCGTAGCGCCATTTTATTTGTATGAGAGCTAGCTTCTAATTTTAAGATAGAGGGGGCGCCCTTTACAATTTCATCCAGTACGAGTGTACGACCCTACCTAACCGCTGAGGATGCTGGGAGGACTAGGGTGCCGTAGGTGGGGGTACACAGGCAACGCTATAGGTATGGGGGTTTCCAATACAAGGTGTAACCAAAGAGAATATAGGGGAGGAGTGGAAAGAGGGGAAAATCTTGTTGCTCTTTTCTACCGCGCATCTTCAATTCGCAGTACCGAGGCATTTCCGTTTGAGACATTTAACGGTATCGTAGGTGGCGCGACTGAGCCGGAAACTCCCTCGTACCACTAGTATAATTTAGGGGCAACAATGTAATAGGGACTTGGCAGTACTACGTCATGCAACGTCAGGCTACCTTCCACTAGTGCTTAAACACATACCAGGAGGAGGGGCTTATATAGCTTTCATTCTGTTAAAAAAACATACCATAATGGCGCTGGGGGCGGAGTTAAGCCCGAATTGCCAAGTCCCTATTTAGCCTTGTGGAGCGGGGGATCTTCAACTCCTCCCCTAGATTCTCTTTGGTGTAACTGAGACAAAGATTCTTCCTGCAAGCATAGCCCACTCGATCCGCGCTCATGGACGCAAGCTGCTCGTGCTATATAATAATATTTGACCACGTCGTCTACTAAACTTAGGAATTGGACAATTAAACTTTTTGAGTTAATGTCTGGACTCTGGTTACCCTTGCATTTTCTTAGTGGTTCCGTGGTTTTATTTTTAAACTGGTCATTTGCCCTGTATCATTATTGTGTAAGAGACAGCCTGGCAGCCCCGTATTTGTTTACCCTGCCCATAGCCCACTAGATCACGCGTAACACTACGCAAGATGCAGAGTAGCGTCCGTGAGCATGGATCGAGTGGGCTATGCCCTGCCTGGCCAAGTCAGCTGACTTAGGTGAAATATTTATTACTTCTATGCGACTTAATTCTAGACATTCTTGAACGAATCATCTTGTGAAAATTTTATAAGACAGGCTTCTGGCGCTGGGTTTTTTCCGAGCCAAATTTGCTTTTTAAATTTAAAAAAAATTAATTTCAACCGTTTTTCCTCTCTTCAGAAATTACTAATGATAGTGTGTTACATATTTATCCAAAATTTATATTAATTAACACACTGTACATCCCTTTAATTTGTAATTTCGCGCTTGGAAGAGGCTGAATTAAAAATTGATTTGATGACAGGAATTAGTGATAGTGTGATTGAATCTATCATTTATTTTGCCAGCAAAAAACGTATCTTCGTAGCAGTAACCCTTGTCTAGAAACCAGGGAATGAACCCTTCTGCGTAGTTTGAATTAATCTACTTTACACATCAAAAATGTATCTAATTTAAACAAAAACCTTTATTCTAAATTATAGCGGTTATAAATAGTAATTAAAAACGTAACTGTTACCTAATAAAAATGATTGCAAGAGCCGGGATAAAAAACTGGTTTGTCAGCAGGGTTTAGTGATCGTGTGATTTAATCTATCATTTATTTTACCACTAATTTAAACAAACAAAATGATCTGCGCAGTGGTTACCGTTGACCGCATGCACCAGATATATTCTCTGTAGCGTTTATCGTTGGTAATCTGGCCATTCTTTATTGTTTTCTTAGGTAACGTTACAATGAGCGCAAAATAATTAGTAATTCAATTGTTACCTAGTACAAATGATTGGAAGGACCTGAATTAAAAATATTGGTTGATTTGGTGACAGGGTTTAGTGATAGTGTGATTGAATCTATCATTTATTTTACCAGTAAAAAACGTATCTTCGTAGCGGTAACCGTTGCCTGACGGCACCAGTCGAGAAACCAGGGAACGAACCCTTGTGCGTAGTTTGCACAAAGTTTAATATCTGTTACTTCGGTTATTCCATTTTGTTTTCTTATCATTTACTTTTTCAAGTCTTTGTCCACGAAGACATTTTTTATTAATATCTGTTCCTTCAGTCTTCATTTTAATTAAGATTGTTAAGAAACTGTTGCATTTTAAAAATCTCCACTAAGCACAAATATAAATATAGAGGAGCGTAACCATAAGGGACCTAATATTGCTAGTTAGTGACTAATGCTTTCAGGTACCAGTTAATCAGTTATCACCAATGAGATTAATTTATCACTGAAAACATCAAATTTTCATAATAAAATTATTTTGGCCTTTTTCAAGTGCTACTATTATTCTTTTTTATTGGGCGCGTTTCCGCATATATTTAATTTGATTCTTCCGCAATTCACCCAAAACAGTTTCCCCTATTCCCTGTTCTCCCCAACCCACTTCTCCCGATATTATTAAATATTTAAATATATGCGGAAACGTGCCCAATAAAAAAGAATAATAGTAGCACTTGAAAAACCTTTTAAGAATAAAAATAACACTTAATTATATAAAAGCAATGACTCGCCAAAGTTCTTTGTGTCCTTACACCAATTTGAAGCTGTAATTCTCAGGTAAAAAACGTCCCTATCAGTTAGAACACCTTGTTGTCCTATTTGCAATTAAAAAAAGCATTTTTTCTATTGAAATTTACAGTATAAAAGAAACCTTAACCTAATGTTTTTACCAAGGTATCGTCATATTAGTTTAATTAGTAACATGGCTGACAGAATTTTTATTCGACTGGAAATAGTTCGGCTTCATGAGCAAGGTCTTTGCAATAGAGCAATAGCGCGGCAATTAAATGTTTCACCGACCACAGTGGCTACATGGATTGATCGTCAAAGAAATAATGAATTTAACGGTGGAGCTGATAGGGAGAGAGCCGGACGACCAAGGGCCCTAACGGACAGAGACCTCCGTCTGATAGGTCGGACGAGTAGGGCACAACCTTTTTTAACCGCGAGGCTCGTTAGAGCTAAACTGGAGCTGCAAGCCAGTGTAAGAACTGTGGGAAGAGCCTTGGCAAGCCAAGGGCTGCACGGAAGGGTCGCTTGCCAAAAAGATAAGTTGACTGCGGCAAACCGACAAGCGAGGTTCGAATTTGCTCAAGAGCATTTAAATTGGACACTGGAGCAGTGGGAAACCGTGGTCTTTACGGTTGAGAAGAGTTTCGTCGTTGGACATAATGGCCAGGTAATTTTAATTAGTTCGGAAGTGTGTTGAATGAGGAGATAGACATAGAGTAACAAAGCCTATCGTTAGAGTATTTATTACTTTACACTCGCTCACCATTAATCAAGTATGTTTGACGTTTTAAAGATATGGGTTAGAAGACCTGTTGGCATGCGCTACAGAGAGCCCTACATCACCGAGGTTCAACGCAGTGGTCGATTTTCCGTAAACGTTTGGGGTTGGCTATCGGCGGTGAATTCCGGATGTTTGGTTCATATCGAAGGACGAAACAATGCCCAACGATATGTCCAACTCTTGGAAAACGACGCTTTGCCCAGCATATTGGAAAGGTTTCCCGACGGAAACTTTACCTTCATGCAAGACCGCGCTCCAATACATACGGCAAGATTGGCCACAGAAGCGCTGGAGAGGCTTAGTGCGACTCACGGTTTTAGGGTAAGTGTCTTATCACCGATGTTAAATGTTCTATCACAGCTTAATTAACGATAGCATTACATTATTTCTGTTAATGTATCGTAAAGGTTATGAACTGACCTTCAAAAGGGTGCGACATGAACCCGATAGAAAATCTCTGGGCGGAAATGGTCCGAAACGTTGACCATGTCAACGTTAGAAATGCAGAACAATTACTGGAAGCTGTGCAAAATGCTTGGCGAGATATAAAATTAAACGTGGAGTTATTCCAGTCCTACCACAACTCGATGCCTAATAGGATTCGAGAGGTCTACGAAAACCAAGGATATTGGTCGCGTTATTGAAACGTCGTTTTGTGCAATAAGCCCATTTATTTTTTTGTTTTTTCTTTATTCCAAGTATGCCAAGTTAAATAACCCCGATTTATAAAATATATGCAGCTATGTTTCTATAATGTCCAATGCTAAGTAACATTATTTTGTTTTGGTTCGAATGCTGTCATCATACTTAGAAAATACAGCGGCCACACATTTTCGATTTATGTTAAAACTATTTCCAATAAAATGAAACTAGATCCTTAAATTATGAACTTTGAGTTGACACATGATCTTTACTTCTTTCTTTGGGGGAAAACAACAATTGTCCTAAGTAGGCTTATAATAAAATTACAACTTTATATGCTCTCCGATAACGTTTAGGAAAATACTTTGCGAGATTATACACAATGCTTAATTCATCTTGAATTGTTTCACCGTAAATATTAACTTCATTGGATTTACTTCTGTGTGTTTTTACACATTTCTGCGCCACAATCTGTCTAAAATTCACATATATAAATTCAAATACTATTTGAAACAAACCATTAAGGTTGCAGTTGTAAAGTAGTACTACGATTATATGGTCCGATTCTTGGTATACCCTACGGTTACAATGTTAAAAAACATAATAACCTACCTTCTTGAAAACACAATACGAAAGAGACATTTTCTGTAAATTTCACGAATACCAACCGTTCTACTATTACGTAGGGCTTTTTATTTTTGTCAAATATTACGTTCCAAAATTCAATCTTAGGTATCATTGCAAAAAAGGCAACGAAAGTTTAAAGAGGTAGTTGTTAATTTTCAAATGTGCAGGATTTAAGAAAATTGAACACTAAACCGATAAAGCTCGAAAGTATAGAAAACTTAAGCACATAAATATATTTCTGTCATAAGAATAATTGTAGTCATAACCGTAAACATACTTCAATAATTTGAATTACATCAGGGATTCTACATGTAAGAGGTATCGGAAGCGGACATATAACCTAAGTTAAACATCTGGCTCGGGCAGAGGGGTCTTTTAACTAGTAGAGGCGAAGGCTAGTGGTCCCTTTCAAGGACAAATTGAAAACAAATCCAAAGCTGGTGAAACACGGCTCAACTGCGCATGGCACACCGCTGCCGGAGCCACTCGTTTCTGATCCCTCTTACATCTAGAATCCCTGAGATTGATAAACATACGCGTAGTATTAAATGAAGGGCCCTTGTAACCATTCCCCATAATTTGTAACACTTTTTCTATATTCTTCATTTTCGATTTTCATCTATTTCGGATATTATGTCACTGGAATTCGATCAAACATTATTATAGACCAATTTGAAATTTCCTTAGCATAAGCCAACACTCAAGGGGTAAGCCCGCCATCGGGGTAAACTCGTGATTCTAAGAAGCTCCGCTAGAGGCAGTGCGAGTTGGCAATAGCCTCCTGCATGGCGTGAGCTCGGGACCCAATATAGCCCTGCTTCTTGGCGTGAAGCAGTTTACCCCGATGGCAGCCTCGCCCCTGCGTGTTATTTTATCTGTGTGTAATTTCCGAATTGGTCTATTAAAGTCCATTCTAACATCTATTCCTTAAGAGTTCACAACCTTCAATACACGTTGCTCCGCATTCGAAACATTTATTCTCTAGACGCTTCAAATGTATAATTAAACTTAAGTCCAACTCCTAGCCCAGTATACGTGATTAACGAGAAGCTTCCTCTAGGGCGCTGCCATAGCGAGTGACAGCCGGGCGTGCCTTTGTTAGTGGCTGACATGGAGAGTGAGTAAACGTGCCTCTGTAGCCTTGACTGAAGAATTCTCCGAAAAGGGGGAGGTAACCTCGTAAGTCCTGTATAGAGCCCCTCCCTTCAACACATAATGAAACGTTTAAATTATCTTAATGGCTCACTTAAACTATGGTTTGCCAACGCTGCTGACGGAGACGGCAAAAAATACCCATGGGCCTTAGTTGCTAACTCGCTATAAGGAAAATAAGACTCGCCTCTTCTTTCATCCCCCCCCCGTCGCGGGGAAGGGGGGTCGTGACTATGACGTGCGCCAAAATAACCCTGTTCTCCATTCCTTCTTAGAAAATTAAATGTGTTAATAATAAAACGAAAAGCCACCCAAATAGTATCGATCAAACATTTATTTTCCCAGGCGCCAAATACCATCATGCAAAATTCTGGAAACGTTTTCTTCTCGAAAATCCTCTCACTTTTAACGTATCACAAAACTCGTGTATTATATTTAATTCACTGAATACCATTTATGCAAACTCTAATTGTAATTCAAACATTTCTCAATTTCCAAACCGCCCTGAACATTCATTCCCATGTTAGTCTCTTCCCTTATTTCGTAACACCCGGTTTTCACTGGGCGAATTTTATGCGTTTTTCGCATTATTTTGCGGAAAAGGAAAAACCTTTCCTCTTTTTTTTTGGCGAATTTCGCGATTTTGCGTTGTGGGTGCTATTTCTATTTTTGCGAATTTTCCCGAGGCGCGTTTTTCTTTTCCGTTGGCACGAACCAATTATTGAGGGTTTGCTGGTCACGTGGTTAAGTCATCGCTTTTAATATTTCTGAATTTCAGGGTGAAATTACATTTAGTAGGGTTTGACCATCTTGTTTATCTCCGCTTTTCCTTTACTACAGAGTTAAGTTGATTCTGATACAACAAAATAATCGTTAGGCTTATTTTTCATCATTTTGGACGTCGCGTTTTGGGTCATAACTTTTGACTTTCTAAACCGATTTTCAATATGAAAATAGTTTTGGATTCTGTGTGGCAAGACGCGTGCAATGACCCCATTGTCGACCCATTTGGTGCATTATTTCGTCATGTCATTATCGGGGGTCTTTACCATTTCCGGTATTACTATCACCCAAATTATGCAACTGTGCAATATTTCTGTGCAAAATAATTTCGTGAAGAAGATCTATCTAGAAAGTCCTATTTTATTGCTCTAGTGCAAATAGAAATTAAATGGCAGCCAAATGAAAATGTCCAGAAACTTTTGTCGGGGACTGTACTTTTAAAAAAAATCATAAACACGATCCTTTAGTAGGTCACATCTATATCTATATAAATCAAAGTCCTGACTGACTGACTGACTGACTGATAATCAACGCCCAGCCCAAACCGCTTGCCCTAAAAGGCTGAAAATTTGCAGGAACGTTACTCATAAGTAGTAGGCGCGTACTAAGAAAGATTTTTCCAATCCGCCACCATCTTAAAAAATGGCGCCCAGAAATGTATAAAATATTCTCTATGCAATTAAGTACGCGCGTTTCAACCGATTTCACAAATATTTAGTACAATGGTTTCCTTTAACCTATAGACGGGCTGAATGGTCTTTCGGGTTCGATTTTTCGCCATCTTTTAAAATGGCGCCCAGAAATGTAAGAAAATATTCTCTATGCAATAAAGTCCGCGCGTTTCAACCGATTTCACAAATATTTAGTACAATGGTTTCCTTTAACCTATAGACGGGCTGAATGGTATTTTGGGTTCGATTTGTTGCCATCTTTTTAAATGACAGCAAAAACTTAAAAACCCTTCTTTATGGAATAATGTCTGCGTGAAAAGTAATAAAAAATATCCCGACGGGCTGACGGACTGTGCCGAGTGCCTTCGCTCGTAGGGTGCTACAAAAATATTAGTCATCAGTAAAATCTACACATTCTTTATATAATTTTAGATGGAAGTTCTTATTACACGCGAGCGACGCCGCGGGTAACGGCTAGTTACTATATAATGATCACAGAAAAAGGTAGTTATAGAAACCAGCGAATACAACTGTATTGTTAAAAAATGCTCAAAACTCAACACAAACACTGCTATTTCCCAAAACAGCAGCCGCTATTTCTAAAACAGCAGTTTTTAAAAACTCCGCTGTTTTTTTTTGAATCGTGGTTGCTATTTCGAGAACTACTCTACAGGGAACTGCTCATATGAGGCACACCCTCTACGCCAGCCACCGGATCGCCAACACCCTCTTCGCCTGCCACCGTATCGCCAACACCCAATTCGACTGCCACCGGATCGCCAACACCCTCTTCTCCTTCCGTCGGATCGCCAGCACCCTTTTCGCCTGCCACCGGATCGCCAGCACCCTCTTATCCTGCCACCGGATCGCCAGCACCCTCCCAGCCTGCCACCGGATCGCCAACACCCTCTTCTCCTGCCACCGGATCGCCAGCACCCTCCCCGCCTGCCACCGGATCGCCAGCACTCTCCCCGCCTGCCACCGGATCGCCAGTGCCCATTTTGCCTACCACCGGATCGCCAGCACTCTCCCCGCCTGCCACCGGATCGCCAGCGCCCATTTTGCCTACCACCGGATCGCCAACACCCATTTCGCCACCCACCGCATCACCAGACCCATTTCGCCAGCACAGATTTCATCCGCCACCGCATCGCCAACATCTTCTTCGCCCGCCACCGCATCGCCAACATCTTCTTCGCCCGCCACCGCATCGCCAACATCTTCTTCGCCCGCCACCGCATCGCCAACATCTTCTTCGCCCGCCACCGCATCGCCAACATCTTCTTCGCCCGCCACCGCATCGCCAACATCTTCTTCGCCCGCCACCGCATCGCCAACATCTTCTTCGCCCGCCACCGCATCGCCAACATCTTCTTCGCCCGCCACCGCATCGCCAACATCTTCTTCGCCCGCCACCGCATCGCCAACATCTTCTTCGCCCGCCACCGCATCGCCAACATCTTCTTCGCCCGCCACCGCATCGCCAACATCTTCTTCGCCCGCCACCGCATCGCCAACATCTTCTTCGCCCGCCACCGCATCGCCAACATCTTCTTCGCCCGCCACCGTATCGCCAACATCTTCTTCGCCCGCCACCGTATCGCCAACATCTTCGCCCGCCACCGCATCGCCAACATCTTCTTCGCCCGCCACCGCATCGCCAACATCTTCTTCGCCCGCCACCGCATCGCCAACATCTTCTTCGCCCGCCACCGCATCGCCAACATCTTCTTCGCCCGCCACCGCATCGCCAACATCTTCTTCGCCCGCCACCGCATCGCCAACATCTTCTTCGCCCGCCACCGCATCGCCAACATCTTCTTCGCCCGCCACCGCATCGCCAACATCTTCTTCGCCCGCCACCGCATCGCCAACATCTTCTTCGCCCGCCACCGCATCGCCAACATCTTCTTCGCCCGCCACCGCATCGCCAACATCTTCTTCGCCCGCCACCGTATCGCCAACATCTTCTTCGCCCGCCACCGTATCGCCAACATCTTCGCCCGCCACCGCATCGCCAACATCTTCTTCGCCCGCCACCGCATCGCCAACATCTTCTTCGCCCGCCACCGCATCGCCAACATCTTCTTCGCCCGCCACCGCATCGCCAACATCTTCTTCGCCCGCCACCGCATCGCCAACATCTTCTTCGCCCGCGACGAAGTTGTTTATTATGGTGTAACCTTGCCCAGCTGGGTTATATGAACTCAAAAAGAACTAGGTTGATATTTTGGTTAGGTTAAAGTTGATTATTTCAACAAAATATTATTAGGTCAGGTTAGGCTAGGTTTTCATTCGTTTTGTTAGACTTAGGTTAGTAATATTTTGGAAATGGTGTAACAATGTTACACTTTTTCCAAAAACCTTAATGTTTTCAATTATCTACTTCTGAAATAAAATAACCCTTCTTGAATTATAATATGCCTTTTCCAAAACATTACTTTTTACAATTATCTTCTTCCGAAATAAAATAACCTTTCTCGAATTATAATATGCCTTTTCAAAAATAATACTGTTTACAAATATCTAATTCCGAAATAAATAAATAAATAGTTGTATTATGCCTTTTCCTAATTATTGTAAACTGATGCAGCCTGAAGAATAGTACAATATTTAAATGTACTTTTAAAAAAATCATAAACACGATCCGTCAGCAGGTCACATTACTAATTAAATAATCACAGAAAAAGGTAGTTTTTGAAAACCAACGAATACAACTGTATTGTTAAAAAATGCTCAAAACTCAACACAAAAACTGCTATTTCCCAAAACAGCAGTCGTTTTTTCTAAAACAACAGTTTTTAAAACTCCGCTGTTTTTTTTTGGAATCGTGGTTGCTATTTCGAGAACTGCTCTACAGAGAACTCCTCATATGAGGTACACCCGGATCGCCAACACCCTCTTCGCCTGCCACTGGATCGCCAACACCCTCTTCGCCTGCCACTGGATCGCCAACACCCTCTTCGCCTGCCACTGGAACGCCAACACCCTCTTCGCCTGCCACTGGATCGTCAACACCCTCTTCGCCTGCCATTGGATCGCCAACACCCTAATAACCTGCCATCGGATCGCCAACACCCTCTTAACCTGCCACCGGATCGCCAACACTCTCTTAACCTGCCACCGGATCGCCAAGACCCTCTACGCCATCCATCGGATCGCCATCACCCTCTACGCCATCCATCGGATCGCCATCACCCTCTACGCCATCCATCGAATCGACATCACCCTCTACACCATCCATCGGATCGGCATCACCCTCTTAGCCTGCCATCGGATCGCCAGCACCCTCTACGCCAGCCATCGGATCGCCAGCACCCTTTTCGCCTGACACCTGATCGCCAGTACCCTCTCCTCCTGCCACCGGATCGCCATCACCCTCTACGCCATCCATCGGATCAGCATCACCCTCTTAGCCTGCCATCGGATCAGCATCACCCTCTTAGCCTGCCATCGGATCGCCAGCACCCTCTACGCCAGCCATCGGATCGCCAGCACCTTCTACGCCAGCCATCGGATCGCCAGCACCCTTTTTGCCTGCCACCGGATCGCCAGCACCCTCTTATCCTGCCACCTGATCGCCAGCACCCTCTTATTCTGCCACCTGATCGCCAGCACCCTCTTATTCTGCCACCTGATCGCCAGCACCCTCTTATCCTGCCACGTGATCGCCAGCACCCTCTTATCCTGCCACCTGATCGCCAGCACCCTCTTATCCTGCCACCTGATCGCCAGCACCCTCTTATCCTGCCACCTGATCGCCAGTACCTTCTCCTCCTGCCACCGGATCGCCAACACCCTCTACGCCATCCATCGGATCAGCATCACCCTCTTAGCCTGCCATCGGATCAGCATCACCCTCTTAGCCTGCCATCGGATCGCCAGCACCCTCTACGCCAGCCATCGGATCGCCAGCACCTTCTACGCCAGCCATCGGATCGTCAGCACCCTTTTTGCCTGCCACCGGATCGCCAGCACCCTCTTATCCTGCCACCTGATCGCCAGCACCCTCTTATCCTGCCACCTGATCGCCAGCACCCTCTTATTCTGCCACCTGATCGCCAGCACCCTCTTATCCTGCCACGTGATCGCCAGCACCCTCTTATCCTGCCACCTGATCGCCAGCACCCTCTTATCCTGCCACCTGATCGCCAGCACCCTCTTATCCTGCCACCTGATCGCCAGTACCTTCTCCTCCTGCCACCGGATCGCCAACACCCTCTACGCCATCCATCGGATCGGCATCACCCTCTTAGCCTGCCATCGGATCGCCAGCACCCTCTACGCCAGCCATCGGATCGCCAGCACCCTCTACGCCAGCCATCGGATCGCCAGCACCCTCTACGCCAGCCATCGGATCGCCAGCACCCTCTACGCCAGCCATCGAATCGCCAGCACCCTTTTCGCCTGCCACCGGATCGCCAGAACCCTCTTATCCTGCCACCGGATCGCCAGCACCCTCTTATCCTGCCACCTGATCGCTAGTACCCTCTCCTCCTGCCACTGGATCGCCAACACCCTCTCCTCCTGCCACTGGATCGCCAACACCCTCTTCGCCATCCATCGGATCGGCATCACCCTCTTAGCCTGCCATCGGGTCGCCAGCACCCTCTACGCCAGCCATCGGATAGCCAGCACCCTCTACGCCAGCCATCGGATCGCCAGCACCCTTTTCGCCTGCCACCGGATCGCCAGCACCCTCTTATCCTGCCACCTGATCGCCACCACCCTCTTATCCTGCCACCTGATCGCCAGCACCCTCTTATCCTGCCACCTGATCGCCAGCACCCTCTTATCCTGCCACCAGATCGCCAGCACCCTCTTATCCTGCCACCGGATCGCCAGTGCCTTCTCCTCCTGCCACCGGATCGCCAACACCCTCTACGCCATCCACTCAACACAAAAACTGCTATTTCCCAAAACAGCAGCCGTTTTTTCTAAAACAACAGTTTTTAAAACTACGCTGTTTTTTTGGAATCGTGGTTGCTATTTCGAGAACTGCTCTACAGAGAACTCCTCATATGAGGTACACCCGGATCGCCAACACCCTCTTCGCCTGCCACTGAATCGCCAACACCCTCTTCGCCTGCCACTGGATCGCCAACACCCTCTTCGCCTGCCACTGAATCGCCAACACCCTCTTCGCCTGCCACTGGATCGCCAACACCCTCTTCGCCTGCCACTGGAACGCCAACACCCTCTTCGCCTGCCACTGGATCGTCAACACCCTCTTCGCCTGCCACTGGATCGCCAACACCCTTATAACCTGCCATCGGATCGCCAACACCCTTATAACCTGCCATCGGATCGCCAACACCCTCTATGCCATCCATCGGATCGCCAAGACCCTCTACGCCATCCATCGGATCGCCATCAACATCTACGCCATCCATCGGATCGCCATCACCCTCTACGCCATCCATCGGATCGCCATCACCCTCTACGCCATCCATCGGATCGCCATCACCCTCTACGCCATCCATCGGATCGCCATCACCCTCTACGCCATCCATCGGATCGGCATCACCCTCTACGCCATCCATCGGATCGGCATCACCCTCTTAGCCTGCCATCGGATCGCCAGCACCCTCTACGCCAGCCATCGGATCACCAGCACTCTTTTCGCCTGCCACCTGATCGCCAGCACCCTCTTATCCTGCCACCTGATCGCCAGCACCCTCTTATCCTGCCACCTGATCGCCAGCACCCTCTTATCCTGCCACCTGATCGCCAGTACCCTCTCCTCCTGCCACCGGATCGCCATCACCCTCTACGCCATCCATCGGATCAGCATCACCCTCTTAGCCTGCCATCGGATCAGCATCACCCTCTTAGCCTGCCATCGGATCGCCAGCACCCTCTACGCCAGCCATCGGATCGCCAGCACCTTCTACGCCAGCCATCAGATCGCCAGCACCCTTTTTGCCTGCCACCGGATCGCCAGCACCCTCTTATCCTGCCACCTGATCGCCAGCACCCTCTTATCCTGCCACCTGATCGCCAGCACCCTCTTATCCTGCCACCTGATCGCCAGCACCCTCTTATCCTGCCACGTGATCGCCAGCACCCTCTTATCCTGCCACATGATCGCCAGCACCCTCTTATCCTGCCACCTGATCGCCAGCACCCTCTTATCCTGCCACCTGATCGCCAGTACCTTCTCCTCCTGCCACCGGATCGCCAACACCCTCTACGCCATCCATCGGATCGGCATCACCCTCTTAGCCTGCCATCGGATCGCCAGCACCCTCTACGCCAGCCATCGGATCGCCAGCACCCTCTACGCCAGCCATCGGATCGCCAGCACCCTCTACGCCAGCCATCGGATCGCCAGCACCCTCTACGCCAGCCATCGGATCGCCAGCACCCTCTACGCCAGCCATCGGATCGCCAGCACCCTCTACGCCAGCCATCGATTCGCCAGCACCCTTTTCGCCTGCCACCGGATCGCCAGCACCCTTTTCGCCTGCCACCGGATCGCCAGAACCCTCTTATCCTGCCACCGGATCGCCAGCACCCTCTTATCCTGCCACCTGATCGCTAGTACCCTCTCCTCCTGCCACTGGATCGCCAACACCCTCTACGCCATCCATCGGATCGGCATCACCCTCTTAGCCTGCCATCGGGTCGCCAGCACCCTCTACGCCAGCCATCGGATCGCCAGCACCCTCTACGCCAGCCATCGGATCGCCAGCACCCTTTTCGCCTGCCACCGGATCGCCAGCACCCTCTTATCCTGCCACCTGATCGCCACCACCCTCTTATCCTGCCACCTGATCGCCAGCACCCTCTTATCCTGCCACCTGATCGCCAGCACCCTCTTATCCTGCCACCAGATCGCCAGCACCCTCTTATCCTGCCACCGGATCGCCAGTACCTTCTCCTCCTGCCACCGGATCGCCAACACCCTCTACGCCATCCACTCAACACAAAAACTGCTATTTCCCAAAACAGCAGCCGTTTTTTCTAAAACAACAGTTTTTAAAACTACGCTGTTTTTTTGGAATCGTGGTTACTATTTCGAGAACTGCTCTACAGAGAACTCCTCATATGAGGTACACCCGGATCGCCAACATCTTCTTCGCCCGCCACCGCATCGCCAACATCTTCTTCGCCCGCCACCGCATCGCCAACATCTTCTTCGCCCGCCACCGCATCGCCAACATCTTCTTCGCCCGCCACCGCATCGCCAACATCTTCTTCGCCCGCCACCGCATCGCCAACATCTTCTTCGCCCGTCACCGCATCGCCAACATCTTCTTCGCCCGTCACCGCATCGCCAACATCTTCTTCGCCCGCCACCGCATCGCCAACATCTTCTTCGCCCGCCACCGCATCGCCAACATCTTCTTCGCCCGCCACCGCATCGCCAACATCTTCTTCGCCCGCCACCGCATCGCCAACATCTTCTTCGCCCGCCACCGCATCGCCAACATCTTCTTCGCCCGCCACCGCATCGCCAACATCTTCTTCGCCCGCCACCGCATCGCCAACATCTTCTTCGCCCGCCACCGTATCGCCAACATCTTCTTCGCCCGCCACCGCATCGCCAACATCTTCTTCGCCCGCCACCGCATCGCCAACATCTTCTTCGCCCGCCACCGCATCGCCAACATCTTCTTCGCCCGCCACCGCATCGCCAACATCTTCTTCGCCCGCCACCGCATCGCCAACATCTTCTTCGCCCGCCACCGCATCGCCAACATCTTCTTCGCCCGCCACCGCATCGCCAACATCTTCTTCGCCCGCCACCGCATCGCCAACATCTTCTTCGCCCGCCACCGCATCGCCAACATCTTCTTCGCCCGCCACCGCATCGCCAACATCTTCTTCGCCCGCTACCGCATCGCCAACATCTTCTTCGCCCGCCACCGCATCGCCAACATCTTCTTCGCCCGCCACCGCATCGCCAACATCTTCTTCGCCCGCCACCGCATCGCCAACATCTTCTTCGCCCGCCACCGCATCGCCAACATCTTCTTCGCCCGCCACCGCATCGCCAACATCTTCTTCGCCCGCCACCGCATCGCCAACATCTTCTTCGCCCGCCACCGTATCGCCAACATCTTCTTCGCCCGCCACCGCATCGCCAACATCTTCTTCGCCCGCCACCGCATCGCCAACATCTTCTTCGCCCGCCACCGCATCGCCAACATCTTCTTCGCCCGCCACCGCATCGCCAACATCTTCTTCGCCCGCCACCGCATCGCCAACATCTTCTTCGCCCGCCACCGCATCGCCAACATCTTCTTCGCCCGCGACGAAGTTGTTTATTATGGTGTAACCTTGCCCAGCTGGGTTATATGAACTCAAAAAGAATTAGGTTGATATTTTGGTTAGGTTAAAGTTGATTATTTCAACAAAATATTATTAGGTCAGGTTAGGCTAGGTTTTCATTCGTTTTGTTAGACTTAGGTTAGTAATATTTTGGAAATGGTGTAACAATGTTACACTTTTTCCAAAAACCTTAATGTTTTCAATTATCTACTTCTGAAATAAAATAACCCTTCTTGAATTATAATATGCCTTTTCCAAAACATTACTTTTTACAATTATCTTCTTCCGAAATAAAATAACCTTTCTCGAATTATAATATGCCTTTTCAAAAATAATACTGTTTACAAATATCTAATTCCGAAATAAATAAATAAATAGTTGTATTATGCCTTTTCCTAATTATTGTAAACTGATGCAGCCTGAAGAATAGTACAATATTTAAATGTACTTTTAAAAAAATCATAAACACGATCCGTCAGCAGGTCACATTACTAATTAAATAATCACAGAAAAAGGTAGTTTTTGAAAACCAACGAATACAACTGTATTGTTAAAAAATGCTCAAAACTCAACACAAAAACTGCTATTTCCCAAAACAGCAGTCGTTTTTTCTAAAACAACAGTTTTTAAAACTCCGCTGTTTTTTTTTGGAATCGTGGTTGCTATTTCGAGAACTGCTCTACAGAGAACTCCTCATATGAGGTACACCCGGATCGCCAACACCCTCTTCGCCTGCCACTGGATCGCCAACACCCTCTTCGCCTGCCACTGGATCGCCAACACCCTCTTCGCCTGCCACTGGAACGCCAACACCCTCTTCGCCTGCCACTGGATCGTCAACACCCTCTTCGCCTGCCATTGGATCGCCAACACCCTAATAACCTGCCATCGGATCGCCAACACCCTCTTAACCTGCCACCGGATCGCCAACACTCTCTTAACCTGCCACCGGATCGCCAAGACCCTCTACGCCATCCATCGGATCGCCATCACCCTCTACGCCATCCATCGGATCGCCATCACCCTCTACGCCATCCATCGAATCGACATCACCCTCTACACCATCCATCGGATCGGCATCACTCTCTTAGCCTGCCATCGGATCGCCAGCACCCTCTACGCCAGCCATCGGATCGCCAGCACCCTTTTCGCCTGACACCTGATCGCCAGTACCCTCTCCTCCTGCCACCGGATCGCCATCACCCTCTACGCCATCCATCGGATCAGCATCACCCTCTTAGCCTGCCATCGGATCAGCATCACCCTCTTAGCCTGCCATCGGATCGCCAGCACCCTCTACGCCAGCCATCGGATCGCCAGCACCTTCTACGCCAGCCATCGGATCGCCAGCACCCTTTTTGCCTGCCACCGGATCGCCAGCACCCTCTTATCCTGCCACCTGATCGCCAGCACCCTCTTATCCTGCCACCTGATCGCCAGCACCCTCTTATTCTGCCACCTGATCGCCAGCACCCTCTTATCCTGCCACGTGATCGCCAGCACCCTCTTATCCTGCCACCTGATCGCCAGCACCCTCTTATCCTGCCACCTGATCGCCAGCACCCTCTTATCCTGCCACCTGATCGCCAGTACCTTCTCCTCCTGCCACCGGATCGCCAACACCCTCTACGCCATCCATCGGATCGGCATCACCCTCTTAGCCTGCCATCGGATCGCCAGCACCCTCTACGCCAGCCATCGGATCGCCAGCACCCTCTACGCCAGCCATCGGATCGCCAGCACCCTCTACGCCAGCCATCGGATCGCCAGCACCCTCTACGCCAGCCATCGAATCGCCAGCACCCTTTTCGCCTGCCACCGGATCGCCAGAACCCTCTCCTCCTGCCACTGGATCGCCAACACCCTCTTCGCCATCCATCGGATCGGCATCACCCTCTTAGCCTGCCATCGGGTCGCCAGCACCCTCTACGCCAGCCATCGGATAGCCAGCACCCTCTACGCCAGCCATCGGATCGCCAGCACCCTTTTCGCCTGCCACCGGATCGCCAGCACCCTCTTATCCTGCCACCTGATCGCCACCACCCTCTTATCCTGCCACCTGATCGCCAGCACCCTCTTATCCTGCCACCTGATCGCCAGCACCCTCTTATCCTGCCACCAGATCGCCAGCACCCTCTTATCCTGCCACCGGATCGCCAGTGCCTTCTCCTCCTGCCACCGGATCGCCAACACCCTCTACGCCATCCACTCAACACAAAAACTGCTATTTCCCAAAACAGCAGCCGTTTTTTCTAAAACAACAGTTTTTAAAACTACGCTGTTTTTTTGGAATCGTGGTTGCTATTTCGAGAACTGCTCTACAGAGAACTCCTCATATGAGGTACACCCGGATCGCCAACACCCTCTTCGCCTGCCACTGAATCGCCAACACCCTCTTCGCCTGCCACTGGATCGCCAACACCCTCTTCGCCTGCCACTGAATCGCCAACACCCTCTTCGCCTGCCACTGGATCGCCAACACCCTCTTCGCCTGCCACTGGAACGCCAACACCCTCTTCGCCTGCCACTGGATCGTCAACACCCTCTTCGCCTGCCACTGGATCGCCAACACCCTTATAACCTGCCATCGGATCGCCAACACCCTTATAACCTGCCATCGGATCGCCAACACCCTCTATGCCATCCATCGGATCGCCAAGACCCTCTACGCCATCCATCGGATCGCCATCAACATCTACGCCATCCATCGGATCGCCATCACCCTCTACGCCATCCATCGGATCGCCATCACCCTCTACGCCATCCATCGGATCGCCATCACCCTCTACGCCATCCATCGGATCGCCATCACCCTCTACGCCATCCATCGGATCGGCATCACCCTCTACGCCATCCATCGGATCGGCATCACCCTCTTAGCCTGCCATCGGATCGCCAGCACCCTCTACGCCAGCCATCGGATCACCAGCACTCTTTTCGCCTGCCACCTGATCGCCAGCACCCTCTTATCCTGCCACCTGATCGCCAGCACCCTCTTATCCTGCCACCAGATCGCCAGCACCCTCTTATCCTGCCACCGGATCGCCAGTGCCTTCTCCTCCTGCCACCGGATCGCCAACACCCTCTACGCCATCCACTCAACACAAAAACTGCTATTTCCCAAAACAGCAGCCGTTTTTTCTAAAACAACAGTTTTTAAAACTACGCTGTTTTTTTGGAATCGTGGTTACTATTTCGAGAACTGCTCTACAGAGAACTCCTCATATGAGGTACACCCGGATCGCCAACATCTTCTTCGCCCGCCACCGCATCGCCAACATCTTCTTCGCCCGCCACCGCATCGCCAACATCTTCTTCGCCCGCCACCGCATCGCCAACATCTTCTTCGCCCGCCACCGCATCGCCAACATCTTCTTCGCCCGCCACCGCATCGCCAACATCTTCTTCGCCCGTCACCGCATCGCCAACATCTTCTTCGCCCGTCACCGCATCGCCAACATCTTCTTCGCCCGCCACCGCATCGCCAACATCTTCTTCGCCCGCCACCGCATCGCCAACATCTTCTTCGCCCGCCACCGCATCGCCAACATCTTCTTCGCCCGCCACCGCATCGCCAACATCTTCTTCGCCCGCCACCGCATCGCCAACATCTTCTTCGCCCGCCACCGCATCGCCAACATCTTCTTCGCCCGCCACCGCATCGCCAACATCTTCTTCGCCCGCCACCGTATCGCCAACATCTTCTTCGCCCGCCACCGCATCGCCAACATCTTCTTCGCCCGCCACCGCATCGCCAACATCTTCTTCGCCCGCCACCGCATCGCCAACATCTTCTTCGCCCGCCACCGCATCGCCAACATCTTCTTCGCCCGCCACCGCATCGCCAACATCTTCTTCGCCCGCCACCGCATCGCCAACATCTTCTTCGCCCGCCACCGCATCGCCAACATCTTCTTCGCCCGCCACCGCATCGCCAACATCTTCTTCGCCCGCCACCGCATCGCCAACATCTTCTTCGCCCGCCACCGCATCGCCAACATCTTCTTCGCCCGCCACCGCATCGCCAACATCTTCTTCGCCCGCCACCGCATCGCCAACATCTTCTTCGCCCGCCACCGCATCGCCAACATCTTCTTCGCCCGCCACCGCATCGCCAACATCTTCTTCGCCCGCCACCGCATCGCCAACATCTTCTTCGCCCGCCACCGCATCGCCAACATCTTCTTCGCCCGCCACCGCATCGCCAACATCTTCTTCGCCCGCCACCGTATCGCCAACATCTTCTTCGCCCGCCACCGCATCGCCAACATCTTCTTCGCCCGCCACCGCATCGCCAACATCTTCTTCGCCCGCCACCGCATCGCCAACATCTTCTTCGCCCGCCACCGCATCGCCAACATCTTCTTCGCCCGCCACCGCATCGCCAACATCTTCTTCGCCCGCGACGAAGTTGTTTATTATGGTGTAACCTTGCCCAGCTGGGTTATATGAACTCAAAAAGAATTAGGTTGATATTTTGGTTAGGTTAAAGTTGATTATTTCAACAAAATATTATTAGGTCAGGTTAGGCTAGGTTTTCATTCGTTTTGTTAGACTTAGGTTAGTAATATTTTGGAAATGGTGTAACAATGTTACACTTTTTCCAAAAACCTTAATGTTTTCAATTATCTACTTCTGAAATAAAATAACCCTTCTTGAATTATAATATGCCTTTTCCAAAACATTACTTTTTACAATTATCTTCTTCCGAAATAAAATAACCTTTCTCGAATTATAATATGCCTTTTCAAAAATAATACTGTTTACAAATATCTAATTCCGAAATAAATAAATAAATAAATAAATAGTTGTATTATGCCTTTTCCTAATTATTGTAAACTGATGCAGCCTGAAGAATAGTACAATATTTAAATGTACTTTTAAAAAAATCATAAACACGATCCGTCAGCAGGTCACATTACTAATTAAATAATCACAGAAAAAGGTAGTTTTTGAAAACCAACGAATACAACTGTATTGTTAAAAAATGCTCAAAACTCAACACAAAAACTGCTATTTCCCAAAACAGCAGTCGTTTTTTCTAAAACAACAGTTTTTAAAACTCCGCTGTTTTTTTTTGGAATCGTGGTTGCTATTTCGAGAACTGCTCTACAGAGAACTCCTCATATGAGGTACACCCGGATCGCCAACACCCTCTTCGCCTGCCACTGGATCGCCAACACCCTCTTCGCCTGCCACTGGATCGCCAACACCCTCTTCGCCTGCCACTGGAACGCCAACACCCTCTTCGCCTGCCACTGGATCGTCAACACCCTCTTCGCCTGCCATTGGATCGCCAACACCCTAATAACCTGCCATCGGATCGCCAACACCCTCTTAACCTGCCACCGGATCGCCAACACTCTCTTAACCTGCCACCGGATCGCCAAGACCCTCTACGCCATCCATCGGATCGCCATCACCCTCTACGCCATCCATCGGATCGCCATCACCCTCTACGCCATCCATCGAATCGACATCACCCTCTACACCATCCATCGGATCGGCATCACTCTCTTAGCCTGCCATCGGATCGCCAGCACCCTCTACGCCAGCCATCGGATCGCCAGCACCCTTTTCGCCTGACACCTGATCGCCAGTACCCTCTCCTCCTGCCACCGGATCGCCATCACCCTCTACGCCATCCATCGGATCAGCATCACCCTCTTAGCCTGCCATCGGATCAGCATCACCCTCTTAGCCTGCCATCGGATCGCCAGCACCCTCTACGCCAGCCATCGGATCGCCAGCACCTTCTACGCCAGCCATCGGATCGCCAGCACCCTTTTTGCCTGCCACCGGATCGCCAGCACCCTCTTATCCTGCCACCTGATCGCCAGCACCCTCTTATCCTGCCACCTGATCGCCAGCACCCTCTTATTCTGCCACCTGATCGCCAGCACCCTCTTATCCTGCCACGTGATCGCCAGCACCCTCTTATCCTGCCACCTGATCGCCAGCACCCTCTTATCCTGCCACCTGATCGCCAGTACCTTCTCCTCCTGCCACCGGATCGCCAGTACCTTCTCCTCCTGCCACCGGATCGCCAACACCCTCTACGCCATCCATCGGATCGGCATCACCCTCTACGCCAGCCATCGGATCGCCAGCACCCTCTACGCCAGCCATCGGATCGCCAGCACCCTCTACGCCAGCCATCGGATCGCCAGCACCCTCTACGCCAGCCATCGAATCGCCAGCACCCTTTTCGCCTGCCACCGGATCGCCAGAACCCTCTTATCCTGCCACCGGATCGCCAGCACCCTCTTATCCTGCCACCTGATCGCTAGTACCCTCTCCTCCTGCCACTGGATCGCCAACACCCTCTTCGCCATCCATCGGATCGGCATCACCCTCTTAGCCTGCCATCGGGTCGCCAGCACCCTCTACGCCAGCCATCGGATAGCCAGCACCCTCTACGCCAGCCATCGGATCGCCAGCACCCTTTTCGCCTGCCACCGGATCGCCAGCACCCTCTTATCCTGCCACCTGATCGCCACCACCCTCTTATCCTGCCACCTGATCGCCAGCACCCTCTTATCCTGCCACCTGATCGCCAGCACCCTCTTATCCTGCCACCAGATCGCCAGCACCCTCTTATCCTGCCACCGGATCGCCAGTGCCTTCTCCTCCTGCCACCGGATCGCCAACACCCTCTACGCCATCCACTCAACACAAAAACTGCTATTTCCCAAAACAGCAGCCGTTTTTTCTAAAACAACAGTTTTTAAAACTACGCTGTTTTTTTGGAATCGTGGTTGCTATTTCGAGAACTGCTCTACAGAGAACTCCTCATATGAGGTACACCCGGATCGCCAACACCCTCTTCGCCTGCCACTGAATCGCCAACACCCTCTTCGCCTGCCACTGGATCGCCAACACCCTCTTTGCCTGCCACTGAATCGCCAACACCCTCTTCGCCTGCCACTGGATCGCCAACACCCTCTTCGCCTGCCACTGGAACGCCAACACCCTCTTCGCCTGCCACTGGATCGTCAACACCCTCTTCGCCTGCCACTGGATCGCCAACACCCTTATAACCTGCCATCGGATCGCCAACACCCTTATAACCTGCCATCGGATCGCCAACACCCTCTATGCCATCCATCGGATCGCCAAGACCCTCTACGCCATCCATCGGATCGCCATCAACATCTACGCCATCCATCGGATCGCCATCACCCTCTACGCCATCCATCGGATCGCCATCACCCTCTACGCCATCCATCGGATCGCCATCACCCTCTACGCCATCCATCGGATCGCCATCACCCTCTACGCCATCCATCGGATCGGCATCACCCTCTACGCCATCCATCGGATCGGCATCACCCTCTTAGCCTGCCATCGGATCGCCAGCACCCTCTACGCCAGCCATCGGATCACCAGCACTCTTTTCGCCTGCCACCTGATCGCCAGCACCCTCTTATCCTGCCACCTGATCGCCAGCACCCTCTTATCCTGCCACCTGATCGCCAGCACCCTCTTATCCTGCCACCTGATCGCCAGTACCCTCTCCTCCTGCCACCGGATCGCCATCACCCTCTACGCCATCCATCGGATCAGCATCACCCTCTTAGCCTGCCATCGGATCAGCATCACCCTCTTAGCCTGCCATCGGATCGCCAGCACCCTCTACGCCAGCCATCGGATCGCCAGCACCTTCTACGCCAGCCATCAGATCGCCAGCACCCTTTTTGCCTGCCACCGGATCGCCAGCACCCTCTTATCCTGCCACCTGATCGCCAGCACCCTCTTATCCTGCCACCTGATCGCCAGCACCCTCTTATCCTGCCACCTGATCGCCAGCACCCTCTTATCCTGCCACGTGATCGCCAGCACCCTCTTATCCTGCCACATGATCGCCAGCACCCTCTTATCCTGCCACCTGATCGCCAGCACCCTCTTATCCTGCCACCTGATCGCCAGTACCTTCTCCTCCTGCCACCGGATCGCCAACACCCTCTACGCCATCCATCGGATCGGCATCACCCTCTTAGCCTGCCATCGGATCGCCAGCACCCTCTACGCCAGCCATCGGATCGCCAGCACCCTCTACGCCAGCCATCGGATCGCCAGCACCCTCTACGCCAGCCATCGGATCGCCAGCACCCTCTACGCCAGCCATCGGATCGCCAGCACCCTCTACGCCAGCCATCGGATCGCCAGCACCCTCTACGCCAGCCATCGAATCGCCAGCACCCTTTTCGCCTGCCACCGGATCGCCAGCACCCTTTTCGCCTGCCACCGGATCGCCAGAACCCTCTTATCCTGCCACCGGATCGCCAGCACCCTCTTATCCTGCCACCTGATCGCTAGTACCCTCTCCTCCTGCCACTGGATCGCCAACACCCTCTACGCCATCCATCGGATCGGCATCACCCTCTTAGCCTGCCATCGGGTCGCCAGCACCCTCTACGCCAGCCATCGGATCGCCAGCACCCTCTACGCCAGCCATCGGATCGCCAGCACCCTTTTCGCCTGCCACCGGATCGCCAGCACCCTCTTATCCTGCCACCTGATCGCCACCACCCTCTTATCCTGCCACCTGATCGCCAGCACCCTCTTATCCTGCCACCTGATCGCCAGCACCCTCTTATCCTGCCACCAGATCGCCAGCACCCTCTTATCCTGCCACCGGATCGCCAGTGCCTTCTCCTCCTGCCACCGGATCGCCAACACCCTCTACGCCATCCACTCAACACAAAAACTGCTATTTCCCAAAACAGCAGCCGTTTTTTCTAAAACAACAGTTTTTAAAACTACGCTGTTTTTTTGGAATCGTGGTTACTATTTCGAGAACTGCTCTACAGAGAACTCCTCATATGAGGTACACCCGGATCGCCAACATCTTCTTCGCCCGCCACCGCATCGCCAACATCTTCTTCGCCCGCCACCGCATCGCCAACATCTTCTTCGCCCGCCACCGCATCGCCAACATCTTCTTCGCCCGCCACCGCATCGCCAACATCTTCTTCGCCCGCCACCGCATCGCCAACATCTTCTTCGCCCGCCACCGCATCGCCAACATCTTCTTCGCCCGTCACCGCATCGCCAACATCTTCTTCGCCCGTCACCGCATCGCCAACATCTTCTTCGCCCGCCACCGCATCGCCAACATCTTCTTCGCCCGCCACCGCATCGCCAACATCTTCTTCGCCCGCCACCGCATCGCCAACATCTTCTTCGCCCGCCACCGCATCGCCAACATCTTCTTCGCCCGCCACCGCATCGCCAACATCTTCTTCGCCCGCCACCGCATCGCCAACATCTTCTTCGCCCGCCACCGCATCGCCAACATCTTCTTCGCCCGCCACCGCATCGCCAACATCTTCTTCGCCCGCCACCGCATCGCCAACATCTTCTTCGCCCGCCACCGCATCGCCAACATCTTCTTCGCCCGCCACCGCATCGCCAACATCTTCTTCGCCCGCCACCGCATCGCCAACATCTTCTTCGCCCGCCACCGCATCGCCAACATCTTCTTCGCCCGCCACCGTATCGCCAACATCTTCTTCGCCCGCCACCGCATCGCCAACATCTTCTTCGCCCGCCACCGCATCGCCAACATCTTCTTCGCCCGCCACCGCATCGCCAACATCTTCTTCGCCCGCCACCGCATCGCCAACATCTTCTTCGCCCGCCACCGCATCGCCAACATCTTCTTCGCCCGTCACCGCATCGCCAACATCTTCTTCGCCCGCCACCGCATCGCCAACATCTTCTTCGCCCGCCACCGCATCGCCAACATCTTCTTCGCCCGCCACCGCATCGCCAACATCTTCTTCGCCCGCCACCGCATCGCCAACATCTTCTTCGCCCGCCACCGCATCGCCAACATCTTCTTCGCCCGCCACCGCATCGCCAACATCTTCTTCGCCCGCCACCGCATCGCCAACATCTTCTTCGCCCGCCACCGCATCGCCAACATCTTCTTCGCCCGCCACCGCATCGCCAACATCTTCTTCGCCCGCCACCGCATCGCCAACATCTTCTTCGCCCGCCACCGCATCGCCAACATCTTCTTCGCCCGCCACCGCATCGCCAACATCTTCTTCGCCCGCCACCGCATCGCCAACATCTTCTTCGCCCGCCACCGCATCGCCAACATCTTCTTCGCCCGCCACCGCATCGCCAACATCTTCTTCGCCCGCCACCGCATCGCCAACATCTTCTTCGCCCGCCACCGCATCGCCAACATCTTCTTCGCCCGCCACCGCATCGCCAACATCTTCTTCGCCCGCCACCGCATCGCCAACATCTTCTTCGCCCGCCACCGCATCGCCAACATCTTCTTCGCCCGCCACCGCATCGCCAACATCTTCTTCGCCCGCCACCGCATCGCCAACATCTTCTTCGCCCGCCACCGCATCGCCAACATCTTCTTCGCCCGCCACCGCATCGCCAACATCTTCTTCGCCCGTCACCGCATCGCCAACATCTTCTTCGCCCGCCACCGCATCGCCAACATCTTCTTCGCCCGCCACCGCATCGCCAACATCTTCTTCGCCCGCCACCGCATCGCCAACATCTTCTTCGCCCGCCACCGCATCGCCAACATCTTCTTCGCCCGCCACCGCATCGCCAACATCTTCTTCGCCCGCCACCGCATCGCCAACATCTTCTTCGCCCGCCACCGCATCGCCAACATCTTCTTCGCCCGCCACCGCATCGCCAACATCTTCTTCACCCGCCACCGCATCGCCAACATCTTCTTCGCCCGCCACCGCATCGCCAACATCTTCTTCGCCCGCCACCGCATCGCCAACATCTTCTTCGCCCGCCACCGTATCGCCAACATCTTCTTCGCCCGCCACCGCATCGCCAACATCTTCTTCGCCCGCCACCGCATCGCCAACATCTTCTTCGCCCGCCACCGCATCGCCAACATCTTCTTCGCCCGCCACCGCATCGCCAACATCTTCTTCGCCCGCCACCGCATCGCCAACATCTTCTTCGCCCGCCACCGCATCGCCAACATCTTCTTCGCCCGCCACCGCATCGCCAACATCTTCTTCGCCCGCCACCGCATCGCCAACATCTTCTTCGCCCGCCACCGCATCGCCAACATCTTCTTCGCCCGCCACCGCATCGCCAACATCTTCTTCGCCCGCCACCGCATCGCCAACATCTTCTTCGCCCGCCACCGCATCGCCAACATCTTCTTCGCCCGCCACCGTATCGCCAACATCTTCTTCGCCCGCCACCGCATCGCCAACATCTTCTTCGCCCGCCACCGCATCGCCAACATCTTCTTCGCCCGCCACCGCATCGCCAACATCTTCTTCGCCCGCCACCGCATCGCCAACATCTTCTTCGCCCGCCACCGCATCGCCAACATCTTCTTCGCCCGTCACCGCATCGCCAACATCTTCTTCGCCCGCCACCGCATCGCCAACATCTTCTTCGCCCGCCACCGCATCGCCAACATCTTCTTCGCCCGAAACCGCATCGCCAACATCTTCTTCGCCCGCCACCGCATCGCCAACATCTTCTTCGCCCGCCACCGCATCGCCAACATCTTCTTCGCCCGCCACCGCATCGCCAACATCTTCTTCGCCCGCCACCGCATCGCCAACATCTTCTTCGCCCGCCACCGCATCGCCAACATCTTCTTCACCCGCCACCGCATCGCCAACATCTTCTTCGCCCGCCACCGCATCGACAACATCTTCTTCGCCCGCCACCGCATCGCCAACATCTTCTTCGCCCGCCACCGTATCGCCAACATCTTCTTCGCCCGCCACCGCATCGCCAACATCTTCTTCGCCCGCCACCGCATCGCCAACATCTTCTTCGCCCGCCACCGCATCGCCAACATCTTCTTCGCCCGCCACCGCATCGCCAACATCTTCTTCGCCCGCGACGAAGTTGTTTATTATGGTGTAACCTTGCCCAGCTGGGTTATATGAACTCAAAAAGAACTAGGTTGATATTTTGGTTAGGTTAAAGTTGATTATTTCAACAAAATATTATTAGGTCAGGTTAGGCTAGGTTTTCATTCGTTTTGTTAGACTTAGGTTAGTAATATTTTGGAAATGGTGTAACAATGTTACACTTTTTCCAAAAACCTTAATGTTTTCAATTATCTACTTCTGAAATAAAATAACCCTTCTTGAATTATAATATGCCTTTTCCAAAACATTACTTTTTACAATTATCTTCTTCCGAAATAAAATAACCTTTCTCGAATTATAATATGCCTTTTCAAAAATAATACTGTTTACAAATATCTAATTCCGAAATAAATAAATAAATAGTTGTATTATGCCTTTTCCTAATTATTGTAAACTGATGCAGCCTGAAGAATAGTACAATATTTAAATGTACTTTTAAAAAAATCATAAACACGATCCGTCAGCAGGTCACATTACTAATTAAATAATCACAGAAAAAGGTAGTTTTTGAAAACCAACGAATACAACTGTATTGTTAAAAAATGCTCAAAACTCAACACAAAAACTGCTATTTCCCAAAACAGCAGTCGTTTTTTCTAAAACAACAGTTTTTAAAACTCCGCTGTTTTTTTTTGGAATCGTGGTTGCTATTTCGAGAACTGCTCTACAGAGAACTCCTCATATGAGGTACACCCGGATCGCCAACACCCTCTTCGCCTGCCACTGGATCGCCAACACCCTCTTCGCCTGCCACTGGATCGCCAACACCCTCTTCGCCTGCCACTGGAACGCCAACACCCTCTTCGCCTGCCACTGGATCGTCAACACCCTCTTCGCCTGCCATTGGATCGCCAACACCCTAATAACCTGCCATCGGATCGCCAACACCCTCTTAACCTGCCACCGGATCGCCAACACTCTCTTAACCTGCCACCGGATCGCCAAGACCCTCTACGCCATCCATCGGATCGCCATCACCCTCTACGCCATCCATCGAATCGCCATCACCCTCTACGCCATCCATCGAATCGACATCACCCTCTACACCATCCATCGGATCGGCATCACCCTCTTAGCCTGCCATCGGATCGCCAGCACCCTCTACGCCAGCCATCGGATCGCCAGCACCCTTTTCGCCTGACACCTGATCGCCAGTACCCTCTCCTCCTGCCACCGGATCGCCATCACCCTCTACGCCATCCATCGGATCAGCATCACCCTCTTAGCCTGCCATCGGATCAGCATCACCCTCTTAGCCTGCCATCGGATCGCCAGCACCCTCTACGCCAGCCATCGGATCGCCAGCACCTTCTACGCCAGCCATCGGATCGCCAGCACCCTTTTTGCCTGCCACCGGATCGCCAGCACCCCTCTTATCCTGCCACCTGATCGCCAGCACCCTCTTATCCTGCCACCTGATCGCCAGCACCCTCTTATTCTGCCACCTGATCGCCAGCACCCTCTTATCCTGCCACGTGATCGCCAGCACCCTCTTATCCTGCCACCTGATCGCCAGCACCCTCTTATCCTGCCACCTGATCGCCAGCACCCTCTTATCCTGCCACCTGATCGCCAGTACCTTCTCCTCCTGCCACCGGATCGCCAACACCCTCTACGCCATCCATCGGATCGGCATCACCCTCTTAGCCTGCCATCGGATCGCCAGCACCCTCTACGCCAGCCATCGGATCGCCAGCACCCTCTACGCCAGCCATCGGATCGCCAGCACCCTCTACGCCAGCCATCGGATCGCCAGCACCCTCTACGCCAGCCATCGAATCGCCAGCACCCTTTTCGCCTGCCACCGGATCGCCAGAACCCTCTTATCCTGCCACCGGATCGCCAGCACCCTCTTATCCTGCCACCTGATCGCTAGTACCCTCTCCTCCTGCCACTGGATCGCCAACACCCTCTTCGCCATCCATCGGATCGGCATCACCCTCTTAGCCTGCCATCGGGTCGCCAGCACCCTCTACGCCAGCCATCGGATAGCCAGCACCCTCTACGCCAGCCATCGGATCGCCAGCACCCTTTTCGCCTGCCACCGGATCGCCAGCACCCTCTTATCCTGCCACCTGATCGCCACCACCCTCTTATCCTGCCACCTGATCGCCAGCACCCTCTTATCCTGCCACCTGATCGCCAGCACCCTCTTATCCTGCCACCAGATCGCCAGCACCCTCTTATCCTGCCACCGGATCGCCATTGCCTTCTCCTCCTGCCACCGGATCGCCAACACCCTCTACGCCATCCACTCAACACAAAAACTGCTATTTCCCAAAACAGCAGCCGTTTTTTCTAAAACAACAGATTTTAAAACTACGCTGTTTTTTTGGAATCGTGGTTGCTATTTCGAGAACTGCTCTACAGAGAACTCCTCATATGAGGTACACCCGGATCGCCAACACCCTCTTCGCCTGCCACTGAATCGCCAACACCCTCTTCGCCTGCCACTGGATCGCCAACACCCTCTTCGCCTGCCACTGAATCGCCAACACCCTCTTCGCCTGCCACTGGATCGCCAACACCCTCTTCGCCTGCCACTGGAACGCCAACACCCTCTTCGCCTGCCACTGGATCGTCAACACCCTCTTCGCCTGCCACTGGATCGCCAACACCCTTATAACCTGCCATCGGATCGCCAACACCCTTATAACCTGCCATCGGATCGCCAACACCCTCTATGCCATCCATCGGATCGCCAAGACCCTCTACGCCATCCATCGGATCGCCATCAACATCTACGCCATCCATCGGATCGCCATCACCCTCTACGCCATCCATCGGATCGCCATCACCCTCTACGCCATCCATCGGATCGCCATCACCCTCTACGCCATCCATCGGATCGCCATCACCCTCTACGCCATCCATCGGATCGGCATCACCCTCTACGCCATCCATCGGATCGGCATCAGTAGTATAGGGCTACATTTCGTACCACGGTAGAGGTATAAAGTAGGTGCGTGGGAACTGGGTCATGGGAACTGGGTCATGGGAACTGGGTCAAGGGAACTGGGTCAAGGGAACTGGGTCATGGGAACTGGAGCGTGGGAACTGGAGTACGCCGCCGCCGCCGCCGCGGTGAATCTTCGCGAGTTCCCCGCGAGTTCCTTCCCCCCTCACCCCCGCGGGGTTTACCGCGCGCGCCGCGAGTTCCTTCCCCCATTTTAACTTCGCGCGTGGCGCTAGTTTCGTACTATTCAATTCCAGGAAAAATTCTATTGTTAAATTTTTACTATTTACTGAGATTTTATACTGAGACTATCCCTTTAGTTTTTTATCCTGAGACTGTCCTTTTAAAGAATTAAGAGGTGTTTTCCCTCGGTAACATCAAACCATAACCTTTCTGTTTTCATACCTTGCGTGTGACTAATCAGTAATAGGGATTATTTATTCAACAACACGAACTGGCTATAATACGTTTTATTCAATGCCTTCAAATATATATCAGTTTAGTTTTTAAATCATTTACATCGTTTACAATGTAGTTGTAAAGAAATGGTTCATCAATAGGTAGATTAGTACCAAAATCTTTGCGAAACTTTTCAATGACATTATCGTAGTTAATTACTTTTAAAGCTTTCACTAGGTTTTTTTCGACCCTTTCGTTCCAGTCAGTTTCTTCGGACTCGCACATAATATCGTGGGCTATTTTGTTTTGGCAAGAGGTATTGTCGCAGCATTGGGTCATCTCCAATAAGATTTCCGTTGCGTTTTTCAGAATCGCTTCTCTCATAGTTTCAACGGCTCTTGTTTTTTCGTGTAGCTCTAAGTCTATGAGGGCTTTAATTTTCTTCAAATAATCCCAACTAGATTGGTTAAAGGAAATGCCCCCGCTTGTAGCGTACAAAATGTTGTATTTTTCTCGACATCCTCTCGTGTATTTTCTAATGTCAAATATATGACCTTTCCGGTTTACGAAGCATTCTAGCTTTAAATTGGTAGTAGTTGGATGTAGCCAGACGGAAAACCTCGGCGAATTTCCTTTGAAGAAAGCGTCGATTTCGTTGGAAAACTCCCAAATATTAGACCAAACGTGTTTCTTTAATGATATTTGTACACGAGTGTCGGTACGTCTAAAATATACCTTTGGGGTCGTGACATTACCAACCCAAACTTCTACTTTCTCCGAAATATTGTGAACTTGGTTCATTTTAAAGCGGTTAAGAAATGACGAATTCGACGTTGAGTTCCTACCTAATATAGTTTTTCCTCAAAGTTCAGGTGATCTCCAAAAAAGAGTAATACGAATGACGTCATATCTAATTCAACCAATCAATGCGCCTATATTATAACTGTTCGACGAATGACGTCTATTATAACAGTTCGACGAATGACGTCATATTTGCCTTAAGTTTTACTCTAATGATACAAACGTTTTTATTGTTACATTGGGACTATTTGTTACAAACTTCTATTGTTAAAGTTAGATTTTTTTTTTTTTTTTTTTTTTTTTTTTTTTTTATAAGCATTTTCTAATGGCATAGAATTAAGGCGATATTTACAAAGTCACGTACTGTTCTTATGGAATATTTACAAGTCAGCTATATAAAATATAAATGGAAAGACCTTTGTTTGTATTAAGAAGTGCTAAGCTTATTGGCTGACTTAACCATCTGGGTAGAAGGTTTAAAAAACTAACCAATTACAAATTATGTACTAGAACGTTTATAGCACGTGATTTTACTGTTACAAGCACTTCTTGGAATCGGATGTTTCTTAGAAATCAGCTAAAGACGGTCATTTAGAGGTCTTACCAAGTTATCTAAAATTTCAATAGAAAAATGGTCCAAATTTTTTTAAAAAGGCTTTTTGTTTTCAACTTGGTTTAAAGTTTTTGATGAAAATGATTTTAAGTACGAGTACAAAATATAATTTGTGTGGATATAGTGGTTTCAAGCGTGTAATTTTCGAGTAAAAAACCACGTTTGTTTTTGTGATCATCAACTTAAATAAGGAATACATATATTCACATTGAAAGGTAACATTTTTTGCTATATTTAAATTAGTTTTGGGGTGCCTAGTGTTTGAAATGTGCACTTTAATAAATTTCAAGAAAAATATTCTAAAAGTGAACTATCGTTATGAGTTATAAACGTGCCAGGGTGTTAGCCACTAAAATAAAATCAATATACATGACAAAAATGGGTAATGAACGAAAAATAAACGAACTCCTCCTCCTCTTCATTTAAATTAGCAATGCGTATAGAGCTTCATCTATTTAGTTGTCTTAAACGGCAGAAAATCCAACCCTTTTCTTATGAAACAAAAGTCATACCATCCTGTTAACTGGAAATGGTAGCTGTAAAACCCTTTCGCTAGGAATGCGAGATGTAAAACCCTTTTCTCTAGAAATGAAAACAATGTATCTGACTGAGAATTTAAGTTTATTATACTACAATTTACAATAAATAAATAAAAAAATTAATGTAAAAAAGATACACGAGCCACTTTAGTATGAGTTACCTCTTCTTGGTCTCTAAATGTAAATGATCTACGATTGCTAATAGTATGCCAGCCGGTATTATGCGAACAAAATTCCTCACTATACATATTAAATAAAGGTTTTTTTATGCAATTACTACAGAAACTTTTCTGAACGTCCCAAATTACTTCTACCATCATGTCGTCTCGATGCACTACTGTATGAGTTTTTACCGCTAGATATTTCGTATTTGGTTCGTCCATATCGCTAAAAAAGACAAAACAGTCTCTGCAAACTCTACGTTGGCATTTCCTTTCACCTTTTCTCCATGTTTTTAAAAAATAGTCATATTCTATGTGGTGGTACCCATCCAATAAAAAGAAGGGGATGGTAACTCTATTCCTTTGCGTAGCTTGAAATTGAGCAAAAGTCAAGCGATTATCCACTTCGAATTCAATTTCTGATTCTGTGATCCAAAGCCAATTTGGCATTTCTTCGGGGTATAGATCCTCTTCGCCCAGGTTCCCTCGTTCACCAATAGCTGCTTTCCAAAATACCTGTTCAGATACTCCCCAAAGTTGGCGTGGAATTGTTTTCTTAATATCATTAAAGGTTTGCTCCGTATTAGCTAAAACGAATTCCATTGTTACTACCATGGCTCTAATGGCTATGGATCTCAAAGACATGGGTGACCGAGATTCCATATTGATTTTAAATATATGAAGAGATGCTTTAAAGTTAATAACTGAATGTTGTATGTGCCCTTAAGTTTTAAATTTCCCCTTAAATACCTACTGTAAATTAGATAAAAATATTCGCCAAAAGTAACATTAGGTCGATTGAAAGGTTACTTACCGATAACTGGAATCGAACCAGGATCTTTCGAATTCCATATTTAGCAGCCAATACGCTACCAATCGACCTAATATTACCTGTGATCTTTGAGTGTGAAACTATAAGTCTATTTTTCCAATAACTACTATTTATACAATGTATGACGGAGGTGATATTAGATTTTTTGGCAAAGGTAGTTTAAGTATAGTAAAGCATATATAAGGCTCATTAGACTTCAAAGTTAATTGTTGCGTTGAGTCATAATTCCAAGAAAAATCCTTCTATGCCAGAACTGCGAATTAACTAAAACGTCATTGTTTCTAAGGCTTGAGTTCCAAGAAATTTTAATTTTATTTAAAGGTATGGTTGTTAAGTTTTATTTCTCTATTCGTTTAAGTATGTAGCGCCAATTTTCCCCTGCTTTCACGTACAAAAGCGGTAGGCATGATAAACTACATAAATTACCTTTTACACTCCCTTTAAGAAGTCTGAACAATATAAATACCGCACCCACCGCCCCGCGAACTACAAAATATCCTCATTGCTTTCGCTTAATCTCCCCGCTAAAATTAATAAATTCTTCAAAATGGTAAGTAATATATATAAATATATATTTTTGGTACTTTTTCTTACTACCCCATAGTTTTATGTTATCTAGGCTCAAAGCAGCAACCCTTGGGAGACTCTTCAACTACAGTTTAGTCAATCCGAACAAATAGGAGTTAAACTATGCAAGTTTAATAATAAATTATACGTAGACATAAGAAAGTACGCTCTACTCAGAATACCCCTTAAATCGGGGGTATGCATACCCATTGAAATAGTAGACGACTTAGTTAAGGTTTTGAAATTAGCATCTCTGAATAAGTTACCGCAAAGTTCCTGTTTGCCTGGGATGTTGGAAATCGAGAAAATAAAAGAAAAGGGTTGTCTAATAACGAAATATAGGGGCCAAGAGCGCGAGAAGCAACTGGATTTGAAGGCCGTCGATATACCGGAAGTAGTAGAACTAATATCGAGCATCTTGAAGAAGGTTACGTTGAAGTAGTAAAATGTCTGATGATGAACCACTAGACCTTTCTATTTTTAGAGCAGAAAACTTTTATGAATTAGATAAAGTAAATGTAGCCAGATCTAGGAAATTTAACTGTTCATCCTACGAATACAAAATTATCTTTAAAAACCTTGATAAAATATGTGTGACGGAACTATATGAAAAATTGAAACTCATATTTCAATCAATCATTGAGACTATTATCAACGCGGGTAGAGACTACAACAGAGTCAGGTTTTGTGTTAGAAGTGACCAGCTGGAAAATGCCATAAATTTAAGATTTATGGCGTTGAACGAACTGACAGTTGATAGGCTTTTTGGTGCTATAAGTCAAGTTAGTCAATCAAATCGTAATTTCATTTTAGACGGTGATATTAGAATTGATGCAATTTTTCTAAAAACTGATATTCCAATATCGGGTAGAAAATCAGTCAGAAATAGATCGATGTTATCACTAGAACATTACATGAAAAACGGGAGGACTTTTTTACCAATTTTAAACGATGACGATCTTTGCGTAGCTCGAAGCATAGTGTGCGGAAAAATGGTTGCGGACTTAACCTATTTAAAACAACAAAAACAAGATAGATCTGGTTTCGACTATAATCGATACCGTAGAATACAGGCACCTAACAGACCGCTACAGAGGGAAGAGGCCCTAAAACTTCACCATGAAGCTAACTTACCGGTAGGACCCGTTAGTATAGAACAGATTTCGGCTTTTCAAAAAATCTTAGAACCCGAATACCAAATTATAGTGTTTAGCGCTGAAAATAATTTTAAGAAAATTTATGAAGGTGAAATTTACGCTGAAAAAAAAATTTTCCTTCTGCTTGTAGATACACATATGCATGTTATTAAAAGTTTAGCAGCCATGTTCGGATGTGTTTCTTATTGTAACAAATGCTTAGTAACATTTAGTAATGTATTTAGGGCCTCAAATCATAAATGTTATAATGAACCCACAAAATGTTGGCGATGTTACTCTGAGACATTCCACGAGAGCCCATCCTTGGACGTCGTGAAATGTCCAGATTGTAATAGGTATTTTAAAGGTCCCGAATGCTTCCAAATACATAGAACTAATAAAATTTGTGAAAAAGTAAAACGATGCAAAATTTGCTGCGAGGAAATTGAAAAAAACCACAAATGTAGTAAAGTATGCCCAAAATGTAAAATTGAACACCCGCCTAGGCTTTGTTATGTCCAACCCCTTACTAAAAAGTATAAGGAAACAACTTATTGTTATTTCGATACCGAATGTATAGTAGATAATTCCCTTCATACCCCAATACTTCTAGTTTCTGCTATGCAAATAGAGGAAAATGTTTACGATTATAACATTTTTAGAGGACTAGATTGCGTAGACAAATTTATGCAATACCTAACCCAAGTAGATGAAAAAATTGTTTTTACAAGAGACAACAAAAGACGTAGAGTAACCAAACCTAGGTTTGAAAATGTTACTATTGTTGCTCATAACATGAGAGCCTATGACGGGTTTTTCATTTTACAATGGTTAATCCATAATTATGGAAAAATAGAAATTATATTCGATGGAGCAAAACTGCTAGCAATGTTTGTTAAAAACCAAAATTTAAAATTTATATGTAGTTTTTCCTTTCTGGCTATACCATTAAGGGCTTTTTCGGAGACATTTCAGTTGGGTTCAACCTGCAAGCAGTTTTTCCCATATATCTTTTTAAACAAAAACAATTTAGATTATTGTGGAAAAATTCCCGATAAATCTTATTTTCAGCCAGAGTTTATGAAAAAAGATGATAACATAGCTTTTGAAAAGTGGTATAGTGAAAAGTCAAAACAACCCGTTTTTAGTGCCATGTTAGAGTTACAAGAATATTGCGTGGCTGATGTCCAAGTCCTTCAGAAGGGTGTAGACTGTTTTCGTAACCATTTCAAAACAGTAACGGGTTTAGACCCAATGAATTGCGGTGCGATAACCATAGCTGGAGCTTGTACTTCGGTGTATCTTCACACATACTTACAGAAGAATACCCTTGGTGTCGTTCCAAACCCTGGATTCCGTGGTTCAGGTAACCAGAGCAAGAAAGCCATAAAATGGATGGCATGGGTAAGTAAGGAAAGAAACGTCGAGATTCAAACTGTAATGTCAGCATCAGGAGAAAAGAAAATTGGACCATATGCAGTTGATGGTTATTGTAGTGACCCGGAAATAATTTTAGAATTCATGGGCTGTTTATATCACGCGTGTAAAAAGTGTTACAAAGGAAGTGAGTGGAATAGCGTAGTTAAGGAAACCAATAAAGTTATTTACGAAAAAGGACTTGATAGAATACAATACATTAAAGAGCTTCATCCTAGGGCTGAGATCATTACTATGTGGGAATGTGATTACGATAAACTGATGGCTGAAAATTCAGATTTTAGGGAATTTTGTAATTCAGTCGAAGTGTGTGACCCTATCTTATCAAGATCAGCGCTTTATGGAGGAAGATGCGAACCCCTAAAGTTATACTATAAAGCAGATCCAAGTAAAAATGAACGTATTTTATATTTTGACATTATGTCTTTATACCCTAGTCAAAATAAATATGGTATTTACCCGAAGCATTTCCCTGAGGTGATTCAATTCAATTTTGATTATCGGAAAGACGCTTATTTTGGAATCATGTCGGCGACATTGTTACCCCCATATGGTCTGTACATTCCTGTATTACCCTACAGACATAATGGGCGATTGTATTTTCCTTTATGTAAATCTTGTGTAATCGAAGAAAATACTGAACTTTGTAGTCATAGCGATGGTGAAAGGTCAATTTCGGGCGTGTGGTGTACCCCAGAAATTTATAAAGCTATGGAAATGGGTTACAAACTTTTAAAAATATCAGAAGTGCATCATTATAAAGAAACTTTCAAATATGAAAAAGGTGTAAGCGACGGACTTTTCGGTGGTTACGTAAATAAATTTTTAAAGATTAAGCAGGCCAACTCGGGGTTCCCCTCCTCAGTTAAAACCTTCGAAGAAAAGAGGGAATATTTAGATTCAATTTATGAGACTGAAGGAATCAAAATCGAAATGGATGAGGTAACTAAAAACCCTGCTATGAGAGCAATCTCAAAAATTTGTTTGAACTCACTATGGGGAAAATTTGGATTAAATACTAACAAACCAAAGTCTATCATAATAGATGATTATAAAGATCTAATTGGCATTTTAGTAGACGACACAAAAGAACTTATAGATTTAAGGCCCCTAAACGAAGAGCTATGTTTGTTAACGTATAGTTTTAAGGATGAGTTTCAACCCACATATTATAAGGGGAACCCATATGTTGCCAGCTTTGTTTCATGTTATGGTAGATTAACTCTTTATGAAACACTTGCAAAGTTGAATGAGCGTGTACTTTATATGGATACTGATAGCGTAATCTTTGTTGCAAAAGAGGGGGACTACATACCCCCCACCGGTATTAACTTGGGGTGTTGGGTAAACGAACTGGGAGAGGAATCAATTTTAGAATTTGTTTGCAATGCTCCAAAAAGTTACGCCCTGAAAACTACAGACAACAAAACTATCGTGAAAGTAAAGGGCTTAAGTCTTCAAAATCGAATAAATGAAAATATTGTAAATTTTGACTCCATATTTGAAAGTATTCATAATCAATCGAAAAGAATTAAAGTAGCCGTTCCTTTTAATGTACGTAGAGATAAATATACGGCAACAATAATAAATAAAAAAATGGAAAAGACATTTGGATATACATTTAAGAAGCGCGTAGTTAAGGGTTTTAATACATTTGCATATGGTTACTTAACAGAGACAACTCAGGATGAGTAGATCTAAAAAGAATGTACATTTTTCACCAAATGTAACTGTGTTTGAAATACCTATCGAAGATAGACGTAATTACGCCCTTTACGATGCGCTAAGGTTTAAAGATCGTATTCGAAAGGTGGAAAAAATGTTACTCAAAATATATACAATTCGAACTGAGCAATAAAATATTCGAGTGTTGAATTTTTTGTGTCATTTTAATTACATTTATTAACCATGGCGTGTCGAATAAAATTTGTGGCGCCCTTTCAGATGTTATGTGCAGGCTCTAGCATGTGTGGTAAATCATCGTGGGTTTTTAATTTATTAAGATATAGAACATGCATGATTAGTCCAAAACCAGATCGGATAGTTTATTGCTATTCAATTTACCAAAATAAATTTGATGATCTGAAAAGGGAAATCCCTGAAATAGAATTTTTGGAAGGGTTACCTCCGAATAACGAAGAATTTTGGAATAGAAATCAAAATAACCTCCTGGTGTTGGATGATTTAGCTTCAGAATGTGGTAATAGTAAAGAAATAGCTGATATGTTTATTAAGGGGAGTCACCACTATAATACCAGCATAATTTTAATTACACAGAGCTTATTTAGTAAAAATAAAGAGTTCAGATTGATTAGCCTAAATTGCGTTTATATTTTAATATTCAAATGTCCCAGGGATTCATCGCCAATACAATTTTTAAGTAGGCAAGTTTTTCCTAGAAAAAGTCAGTTTCTAGTGAAGGCCTACGCCATTGCTACAGAAAAGCCGCACTCGTACATTTTGATTGACTGTCATCAAGCCACGGATGAATGTCTACGAGTTAGAACAAATGTCCTCCCTCCAGATGGAAATATGTACGTATTTATCGACGAATAAGAAAGAGTGACGGCGCATTTTTAATCTATTTAATACAATGATTCTGCCGGTCTCACTTCGTAAGAAATACCCCTACCTAACTTTGCTTAAACGAAGCAATAAAATTCAAAGAAAACACATTCTAAAAAACAGTACCAAAGATCAATTAAAGACGCTTTGTAATATTTGTTTTAACATTACACACGGCGGGATACCTTTGACCTCCAAACTAAAAAATCATTTAAAACGTCACAGGAGAGTTATAAGGCTATTGGCTCAAAAGTCTTTGCCATTAAGTAAGAAGCGTCAGTTGATGATTAATCAATCAGGCGGAGCCTTTTGGCCAATGTTACTGGCTAGTATTATCCCTAGTGCTATCTCAGCTATAAAAAGTTTAACATGAAGAAAATGGTTTTGGTGCCTGCCAATACCATTTTGGACCCGGTGGATAAAGAATTATCTGAGCTAGATCAAGAAATGCATAACATTCTTCGAAAGTCCGGGTCTACAGAAACTAAACTTAGAGAATACTTGGAAACCCTGCAAAAATATTTAAATATGAAGAAACTAGTACAACCCATTACCGTAAAAACTGTATCGGCACCTCCTACAACTTATCCAGCGCTACCTTCTACCCCGGTGGTTTCTACTTCTACCGCTACTTTACCCATTACTCCGAGCCTAACAGGAATACACGCAACTACCCCCATTATGCCTACCGCTTCTGCACAGGGTTCCACCATTTTTCAAGCACCACCTAGCGGGTCCACCTTGACATGGCAGCCATTTACGGCTACGGCTATAGCGGCTAAGTCTCCACCACCCAAAAGAAAAAAAACTCTACGTAAAAACAGTGTGGCTCAATCATTAGATGAATTTAAAAAATTTCAAGAACTATATTCGCCTCTTCATTCTAAACGTAAAACCAGAAAAGATAAAAAAACTGTTGTACCCACTACACTATGGAAAGAAAAATTTAAATAAACGTTTTTTTATTGATTGCAATATTTATTTTGATGTTTCAACAAATGATTACATAAAAACAATAGAACCAAAGCTTCATTATACATTAAATCATTTGGTTTATATAAATCTTGAATAATAACGTTTAGATTATAACCGTAACAGGCATTAACTAGATAAAAAATACAATGTAAACCGCATGTTAAAGATAATGGATATTGAACAGGTACAGGGTTTATAAACCATTCTTTAGCGTAGACATAAAGATCGCTAAGATTATAATAAGAGGGATCATTCCCATAAGAATCAAAAAAGTTCCCTACGTTATTATTTACATATATAGCTAACCAATGAAGTCCTGGACTCGATGAAGGTTCCGTATTTAGACAAAAGCAATATTTAGCTTGCTTTGGCGGTAATGGTTTTTGATCGAAAGCAAATACACCGAGGAAAAAAGGTCTTGTTACAGGTTCACACGTTAAAATTTCGATTATTTCCACCGTATTCATTATCCCGATGGGTTATAAATCACGGTACGATCTTTAGAAATAATAATTTCAGATTCAAACTCGGCGTACACTATTACAGTTACGTTATGGACTAGCGGAGATTTGAACTTCATAGATATTCTTAGGCTTCCCTGTTTGTTTCTTGACAAATGTTCAGCGCCCGCTTGTTCTTCCGGTGTAAGATCGAACGCGTACAGAGCGTTACCCTCTTTAAATTCTTCGAAGGTAATACAGTTTCCTTTATTACTTTTGAACAAATCCAAGGCCGTATAGTTTGAGAGGTACTCTCTGGAATACTCGTTAACGGCATAGTGGGGTGTAAACGGAGGATTGGGATATGTTTGATTTCCAATTGTTAGTGCCAAGTAGCTTAAATTAAAATGATTGAATTCAAAGCTATTCAAATCTAGGGCTCCATTAAAGGCCGTTGTTCTAACTAAGCCGATAACTACGCGTGATGGTTGTCTTTCCATAAAGACATTTTCTCGTATAATGTCAGTGGAACCGCTACTGATGGAAAAGTATTTTAACACTGTTCTGTTAATTGGATAAATTACATTGTGCTTTTCGTGTACCATCGCCTGAGCTAACATAATCTCATTATTTATTTTAATCTTTTTTATAAATAATGTAACATCGTCAATTTTAATTTTAAATTTAGGATTAAGTGCTGCTGTAGATATAATTGCAAATTCATTAACTGACTTTATGAAGCGAAACCGTACATCAATATTATTAATGAGAAATCGACTCATTCGACATACATCCAAATGTAAATCACCCAACATATCAATGCGTTTCGATAGGGCAGCCCGATCTCTTCGTTTCAGCATTCCATTCTTGTCGTTGTTTGACGCCGGTAAAAACATTTTACTAGCGTCCACAGGGTCATCTTTGTAATACATTTTTGAAGAAAGATAAGACTTTTTGGCACTTGTACCATAGTTTAAATGTGTTTCAAAAAATGCCAAATATGGGTAGGCATTCGTTGGTGTATTAACTTGCGTATCTCCAAAAAATACGTCAACTTGACTAAATAAAGATGCGTGTAATAAATTTGTAGGACCAACGTCCTTGTCTTGGGAAGTTAAAGAAGATCCATCCTCCTTAACTAGTTTGACTCGAACTTGCAATAAGGTTTTAGACAAATCCATAAAGACGTCATTAGATCCAGGGATAAAAAATTCAATTGGTCCATCATCAGAAAGCGAAGCCAAAGCTTTATACATAGCATAATCACTATTTTCTATGTTGTAATTTGTTGTTGGCTCCGCGAACAAATCCAGTTCAGACATCATTCCTTCAACCATTGTTATTTTTAATCGAGAAAATCGGTTTTCGTTCTTTTTCTCTTTTTTGATCGCTTTTTAGGCTTCAGCTTTCTGCGAAGTCCTTGGCCCGTTTGTTGTTGAGCCAAGTGTTGGCTAGCCTTTTGTAGTAAATTTGATCCTGCTTCGCTCAAATTTGATTTCAATGATTCTCTTAGGTTTCTTCCTGCTACGAGATCCCCTGCTATTCTCGACCCCGTTCTGAGAGCTTCCCTACCTAACACTTTACCTGCTGGTCGAAATATCGGTGTAATATATCTAATTAAACTTTTGAAGATACTTCCGAGACCGTTTCCTCTTTGAAATACAGGCCCCCGGAAGTGATTAAGACCATTTCCGGTTTGGCTTAAGTAGTAGTTTAGATATATGTTACTTCGTGACATGCTTGAGAATGAAATGAAGTTTTATGACGGACTTGTTTAATTTAAACATAATATTTTCTCCGAAATCTGTCCTCATATCAATTTCGATCATTTCAAATGATGGACATCTTAAAGGGTAATAATCAATGTTTTGAAACCTATGTACAGCTAAGCTAGAAGATTTATCATTTATTATTGGTATAACCCTCAGAAGAGGGGCATAAACGTCACCAACCACTTGTGGTAGAATTAAATTTGTATAAATATACAAACTAGCCGTACCCTTGTCTATATCGGCAACACTTTTTCCAGTTTCATCCATAAGGGGTCTATCCATTTGGTCCATGTGAAACCCTAATAGTCTACCTAGACCAGACTGATTTTTGTTAAAACACAAATAATAGTTATTTTCACATTTTACGTTTACTTTTCCGTCGGGATTAAGCTTAATTACAAAATTACTACTGTGTTCTCGAGGAATTGCATGGCGCATTGCTTCAATAACATTTTCAATGTGGTTATACTGGCCGGGTTGAATTTGCAGAGTAATTTCCCTTGGATTCGTTGGGCCTTTTCTTTTTCTTATATGTAAAAAATTATTGGAACTATTTAGTTCTAAAGGATCGTCTTTCTTTCTTTTAATCAGTTCTTCGGGAAAAGTGTATCTCTCTTTGATCCAATCCATGAAGGGTAAGCCCAAGATTTTACCCATTTCTTCCGGTATTTGAACTTCATATCCATTTTTAGCTCTCAGAGCGCAAAAAGCCTTCTCATTGTCATCACTGTAGGTGATAAACATATAAACCGACCGTCGTATTTCGAGGGGTATGGTATTATTAATAGATTTAATTAAACTCTTATAAACATCGTATTCGTCTCCACGCAAGTTTCCCGCGACAAGTTGTATCTTATACTGGTCCCAGCTGTTTTCAGTATAGTCATGTACTCCAGCATTGAAATATAAATACTCGCCGGATACATTATCCCAGGCCTGGGGTAAAAATGCTTCGGCAAGCCCCACATGCCAATTACCAACTAAGTTTAAAGGAGCTGGTAACTGAACTTTAAAATGAGATTGCGTGTTATCCGGAAAGACATTCATAGAAGCCGAACTTACGAGTGTAACATAAAATGAATCGTTCGACATGGTTAACTAGATTAAAATGAACATTTATTTATTTGCCAATAGACATATATCAGTAGACTACTTTTTGAAGTTCGCATTCGTAAAAGGCACCTCTTATTTCTTCGTCGTTGTAATCTTTAACTACGTAACAAACTGGATTTCTGTAAAGAACTTTTGATACGGTAAATATTTCCCTCGTCCAATAACCTTTATAACCCTTTTCGAAAAGAGGTTTACTCTTTGACAGTCTGACAAAATCACCAATCTTTAACTTTGGGGGTTTAGCAGGTTTTTGATTGCCATACAAACGCTGCCATACTAAATGTTCATTTTCGATATTAACATCTTTTGGAGCGAAACCAATACTTGAATGCGTACTAGAGTTATAGGCCTTCATGATTTTTGGCAAACTACCAATATAATTATATTTTTTCGTTCTTGTAAATAGTTTGAATATTTTATCCTTTAACGTTCTGTTAAATCTTTCAATAACACCGCACTTTATCCTTCCAACACTTGTATAGAGTTGAATACCCTCTTTCTTCAAATATTCTTTAAACAATTTTGATAGAAATTCACTGCCTTGGTCAACATTAATACGCAAAGGCTTTCTCTCTTTGATCGCTTTCTGAAATGCGCTTAAAACTTCTCTACTAGTTTTATTCTTTAAAGGAAAACTCCAGGCATATTTTGAGAATACGTCTATTATAGTCAAAATGTATTGAAAACCTTTGTTATGCTTTTTGATACGTCGTAGATCAATTAGATCGCATTGAAATACTTCATCAGCTGTTGTAGCATAAGTTTGATTTCGAGGGAAGTTTATTCTCCTTGGTTTATGAATAGTGTATGTGGGTTGAGACTGAAGCCAAGTCTCAATTTTTTTCTTTGAAATACTTTTTACTCCTTGTTTCAATTTATTTGCGCTTCCGTAACTAAGAGGGTTTTCAGAATCGTAATATACTCGGCTTAATTTTGATTCCATTGTTATTGCTAAGCTTAAATTCTATTACCCTATTCCTTTATTTAGAATTGATTTCACTATAACAATACAACTGTATTCATACGCTATAAGTTATCACCATAAGTCTATGATACTCTCTATAAGTATGGGTCTATAGAATATATGCCAAAAGCATTAATCACTACGTAGATAGTAAGAATTTAACAATAGAATTTTTCCTGGAATTGAATAGTACGAAACTAGCGCCACGCGCGAAGTTAAAATGGGGGAAGGAACTCGCGGCGCGCGCGGTAAACCCCGCGGGGGTGAGGGGGGAAGGAACTCGCGAAGATTCACCGCGGCGGCGGCGGCGGCGTACTCCAGTTCCCACGCTCCAGTTCCCATGACCCAGTTCCCTTGACCCAGTTCCCATGACCCAGTTCCCATGACCCAGTTCCCACGCACCTACTTTATACCTCTACCGTGGTACGAAATGTAGCCCTATACTACTGGCATCACCCTCTTAGCCTGCCATCGGATCGCCAGCACCCTCTACGCCAGCCATCGGATCGCCAGCACCCTTTTCGCCTGCCACCGGATCGCCAGCACCCTCTTATCCTGCCACCGGATCGCCAGCACCCTCTTATCCTGCCACCGGATCGCCAGCATCCTCTCATCCTGCCACCTGATCGTCAGTACCCTCTCCTCCTGCAACCGGATCGGCATCACCCTCTACGCCATCCATCGGATCGGCATCACCCTCTTAGCCTGCCATCGGGTCGCCAGCACCCTTTACGCCAGCCATCGGATCGCCAGCACCCTCTACGCCAGCCATCGGATCGCCAGCACCCTTTTCGCCTGCCACCGGATAGCCAGCACCCTCTTATCCTGCCACCGGATCGCCAGCACCCTCTTATCCTGCCACCTGATCGCCAGCACCCTCTTATCCTGCCACCTGATCGCTAGTACCCTCTCCTCCTGCAACCGGATCGCCAACACCCTCTACGCCATCCATCGGATCGGCATCACCCTCTTAGCCTGCCATCGGGTCGCCAGCACCCTCTACGCCAGCCATCGGATCGCCAGCACCCTCTACGCCAGCCATCGGATCGCCAGCACCCTCTACGCCAGCCATCGAATCGCCAGCACCCTTTTCGCCTGCCACCGGATCGCCAGCACCCTTTTCGCCTGCCACCGGATCGCCAGAACCCTCTTATCCTGCCACCGGATCGCCAGCACCCTCTTATCCTGCCACCTGATCGCTAGTACCCTCTCCTCCTGCCACCGGATCGCCAACACCGTCTACGCCATCCATCGGATCGGCATCACCCTCTTAGCCTGCCATCGGGTCGCCAGCACCCTCTACGCCAGCCATCGGATCGCCAGCACCCTCTACGCCAGCCATCGGATCGCCAGCACCCTCTACGCCAGCCATCGGATCGCCAGCACCCTTTTCGCCTGCCACCGGATCGCCAGCACCCTCTTATCCTGCCACCTGATCGCCAGCACCCTCTTATCCTGCCACCTGATCGCCAGCACCCTCTTATCCTGCCACCTGATCGCTAGTACCTTCTCCTCCTGCCACCGGATCGCCAACACCCTCTACGCCATCCATCGGATTGGCATCACCCTCTTAGCCTGCCATCGGGTCGCCAGCACCCTCTACGCCAGCCATCGGATCGCCAGCACCCTCTACGCCAGCCATCGGATCGCCAGCACCCTTTTCGCCTGCCATCGGATCGCCTGCACCCTTTTCGCCTGCCACCGGATCGCCAGCACCCTCTTATCCTGCCACCTGATCGCCAGCACCCTCTTATCCTGCCACCTGATCGCCAGCACCCTCTTATCCTGCCACCTGATCGCTAGTACCTTCTCCTCCTGCCACCGGATCGCCAACACCCTCTACGCCATCCATCGGATCGGCATCACCCTCTTAGCCTGCCATCGGGTCGCCAGCACCCTCTACGCCAGCCATCGGATCGCCAGCACCCTCTACGCCAGCCATCGGATCGCCAGCACCCTTTTCGCCTGCCACCGGATCGCCAGCACCCTCTTATCCTGCCACCGGATCGCCAGCACCTTCTTATCCTGCCACCGGATCGCCAGCATCCTCTTATCCTGCCACCTGATCGCTAGTACCCTCTCCTCCTGCAACCGGATCGGCATCACCCTCTACGCCATCCATCGGATCGGCATCACCCTCTTAGCCTGCCATCGGGTCGCCAGCACCCTCTACGCCAGCCATCGGATCGCCAGCACCCTCTACGCCAGCCATCGGATCGCCAGCACCCTTTTCGCCTGCCATCGGATCGCCTGCACCCTTTTCGCCTGCCACCGGATCGCCAGCACCCTCTTATCCTGCCACCGGATCGCCAGCACCCTCTTATCCTGCCACCTGATCGCCAGCACCCTCTTATCCTGCCACCTGATCGCCAGTACCCTCTCCTCCTGCCATCGGGTTGCCAGCACCCTCTACGCCAGCCATCGGATCGCCAGCACCCTCTACGCCAGCCATCGGATCGCCAGCACCCTTTTCGCCTGCCACCGGATCGCCAGCACCCTCTTAGCCTGCCACCGGATCGCCAGCACCCTCTTAGCCTGCCACCGGATCGCCAGCACCCTCTTAGCCTGCCACCGGATCGCCAGCACCCTCTTAGCCTGCCACTGGATCGCCAGCACCCTCTTAGCCTGCCACCGGATCGCCAGCACCCTCTTATCCTGCCACCGGATCGCCAGCACCCTCTTATCCTGCCAAATCGCCAGCACCCTCTTATCCTGCCACCTGATCGCTAGTACCCTCTCCTCCTGCCACCGGATCGCCAACACCCTCTACGCCATCCATCGGATCGGCATCACCCTCTTAGCCTGCCATCGGGTCGCCAGCACCCTCTACGCCAGCCATCGGATCGCCAGCACCCTCTACGCCAACCATCGGATCGCCAGCACCCTCAACGCCAGCCATCGGATCGCCTGCACCCTTTTCGCCTGCCACCGGATCGCCAGCACCCTCTTATCCTGCCACCTGATCGCCAGCACCCTCTTATCCTGCCACCTGATCGCCAGTACCTTCTCCTCCTGCCACCGGATCGCCAACACCCTCTACGCCATCCATCGGATCGGCATCACCCTCTTAGCCTGCCATCGGGTCGCCAGCACCCTCTACGCCAGCCATCGGATCGCCAGCACCCTCTACGCCAGCCATCGGATCGCCAGCGCCCTTTTCGCCTGCCATCGGGTCGCCAGCACCCTCTACGCCAGCCATCGGATCGCCAGCACCCTCTACGCCAGCCATCGGATCGCCAGCACCCTCTTATCCTGCCACCGGATCGCCAGCACCCTCTTATCCTGCCACCGGATCGCCAGCATCCTCTTATCCTGCCACCTGATCGCTAGTACCCTCTCCTCCTGCAACCGGATCGGCATCACCCTCTACGCCATCCACTCAACACAAAAACTGCTATTTCCCAAAACAGCAGCCGTTTTTTCTAAAACAACAGTTTTTAAAACTCCGCTGTTTTTTTTGGAATCGTGGTTGCTATTTCGAGAACTGCTCTACAGAGAACTCCTCATATGAGGTACAACCGGATCGCCAACACCCTCTTCGCCTGCCACAGGATCGCCAACACCCTCTTCGCCTGCCACTGGATCGCCAACACCCTCTTCGCCTGCCACTGGATCGCCAGCACCCTCTACGCCAGCCATCGGATCGCCAGCACCCTCTACGCCAGCCATCGGATCGCCAGCACCCTTTTCGCCTGCCACCGGATCGCCAGCACCCTCTTATCCTGCCACCGGATCGCCAGCACCCTCTTATCCTGCCACCGGATCGCCAGCATCCTCTCATCCTGGCACCTGATCGCTAGTACCCTCTCCTCCTGCAACCGGATCGGCATCACCCTCTACGCCATCCATCGGATCGGCATCACCCTCTACGCCAGCCATCGGGTCGCAGCACCCTCTACGCCAGCCATCGGATCGCCAGCACCCTCTACGCCAGCCATCGGATCGCCAGCACCCTTTTCGCCTGCCACCGGATCGCCAGCACCCTCTTATCCTGCCACCGGATCGCCAGCATCCTCTCATCCTGGCACCTGATCGCTAGTACCCTCTCCTCCTGCAACCGGATCGGCATCACCCTCTACGCCGTCCATCGGATCGGCATCACCCTCTTAGCCTGCCATCGGGTCGCCAGCACCCTCTTAGCCTGCCATCGGGTCGCCAGCACCCTCTACGCCAGCCATCGGATCTCCAGCACCCTCTACGCCAGCCATCGGATCGCCAGCACCCTTTTCGCCTGCCACCGGATCGCCAGCACCCTCTTATCCTGCCACCGGATCGCCAGCACCCTCTTATCCTGCCACCGGATCGCCAGCACCCTCTTATCCTGCCACCTGATCGCCAGCACCCTCTTATCCTGCCACCTGATCGCTAGTACCCTCTCCTCCTGCAACCGGATCGGCATCACCCTCTACGCCATCCATCGGATCGGCATCACCCTCTTAGCCTGCCATCGGGTCGCCAGCACCCTCTACGCCAGCCATCGGATCGCCAGCACCCTTTTCGCCTGCCACCGGATCGCCAGCACCCTTTTCGCCTGCCACCGGATCGCCAGCACCCTCTTATCCTGCCACCGGATCGCCAGCACCCTCTTATCCTGCCACCGGATCGCCAGCACCCTCTTATCCTGCCACCTGATCGCCAGCACCCTCTTATCCTGCCACCTGATCGCCAGTACCTTCTCCTAATGCCACCGGATCGCCAACACCCGCTACGCCATCCATCGGATCGGCATCACCCTCTTAGCCTGCCATCGGGTCGCCAGCACCCTCTACGCCAGCCATCGGATCGCCAGCACCCTCTACGCCAGCCATCGGATCGCCAGCACCCTTTTCGCCTGCCACCGGATCGCCAGCACCCTCTTATCCTGCCACCGGATCGCCAGCACCCTCTTATCCTGCCACCGGATCGCCAGCATCCTCTTATCCTGCCACCTGATCGCTAGTACCCTCTCCTCCTGCAACCGGATCGGCATCACCCTCTACGCCATCCACTCAACACAAAAACTGCTATTTCCCAAAACAGCAGCCGTTTTTTCTAAAACAACAGTTTTTAAAACTCCGCTGTTTTTTTTTGGAATCGTGGTTGCTATTTCGAGAACTGCTCTACAGAGAACTCCTCATATGAGGTACACCCGGATCGCCAACACCCTCTTCGCCTGCCACAGGATCGCCAACACCCTCTTCGCCTGCCACTGGATCGCCAACACCCTCTTCGCCTGCCACTGGAACGCCAACACCCTCTTCGCCTGCCACTGGATCGTCAACACCCTCTTCGCCTGCCACTGGATCGCCAACACCCTAATAACCTGCCATCGGATCGCCAACACCCTCTTAACCTGCCACCGGATCGCCAACACCCTCTTAACCTGCCACCGGATCGCCAAGACCCTCTATGCCATCCATCGGATCGCCACCACCCTCTACGCCATCCATCGGATCGCCATCAACATCTACGCCATCCATCGAATCGCCATCACCCTCTACGCCATCCATCGGATCGCCATCACCCTCTACGCCATCCATCGGATCGGCATCACCCTCTTAGCCAGCCATCGGATCGCCAGCACCCTCTACGCCAGCCATCGGATCGCCAGCACCCTTTTCGCCTGCCACCGGATAGCCAGCACCCTCTTATCCTGCCACCGGATCGCCAGCACCCTCTTATCCTGCCACCTGATCGCCAGCACCCTCTTATCCTGCCACCTGATCGCTAGTACCCTCTCCTCCTGCAACCGGATCGCCAACACCCTCTACGCCATCCATCGGATCGGCATCACCCTCTTAGCCTGCCATCGGGTCGCCAGCACCCTCTACGCCAGCCATCGGATCGCCAGCACCCTCTACGCCAGCCATCGGATCGCCAGCACCCTCTACGCCAGCCATCGAATCGCCAGCACCCTTTTCGCCTGCCACCGGATCGCCAGCACCCTTTTCGCCTGCCACCGGATCGCCAGAACCCTCTTATCCTGCCACCGGATCGCCAGCACCCTCTTATCCTGCCACCTGATCGCTAGTACCCTCTCCTCCTGCCACCGGATCGCCAACACCGTCTACGCCATCCATCGGATCGGCATCACCCTCTTAGCCTGCCATCGGGTCGCCAGCACCCTCTACGCCAGCCATCGGATCGCCAGCACCCTCTACGCCAGCCATCGGATCGCCAGCACCCTCTACGCCAGCCATCGGATCGCCAGCACCCTTTTCGCCTGCCACCGGATCGCCAGCACCCTCTTATCCTGCCACCTGATCGCCAGCACCCTCTTATCCTGCCACCTGATCGCCAGCACCCTCTTATCCTGCCACCTGATCGCTAGTACCTTCTCCTCCTGCCACCGGATCGCCAACACCCTCTACGCCATCCATCGGATTGGCATCACCCTCTTAGCCTGCCATCGGGTCGCCAGCACCCTCTACGCCAGCCATCGGATCGCCAGCACCCTCTACGCCAGCCATCGGATCGCCAGCACCCTTTTCGCCTGCCATCGGATCGCCTGCACCCTTTTCGCCTGCCACCGGATCGCCAGCACCCTCTTATCCTGCCACCTGATCGCCAGCACCCTCTTATCCTGCCACCTGATCGCCAGCACCCTCTTATCCTGCCACCTGATCGCTAGTACCTTCTCCTCCTGCCACCGGATCGCCAACACCCTCTACGCCATCCATCGGATCGGCATCACCCTCTTAGCCTGCCATCGGGTCGCCAGCACCCTCTACGCCAGCCATCGGATCGCCAGCACCCTCTACGCCAGCCATCGGATCGCCAGCACCCTTTTCGCCTGCCACCGGATCGCCAGCACCCTCTTATCCTGCCACCGGATCGCCAGCACCTTCTTATCCTGCCACCGGATCGCCAGCATCCTCTTATCCTGCCACCTGATCGCTAGTACCCTCTCCTCCTGCAACCGGATCGGCATCACCCTCTACGCCATCCATCGGATCGGCATCACCCTCTTAGCCTGCCATCGGGTCGCCAGCACCCTCTACGCCAGCCATCGGATCGCCAGCACCCTCTACGCCAGCCATCGGATCGCCAGCACCCTTTTCGCCTGCCATCGGATCGCCTGCACCCTTTTCGCCTGCCACCGGATCGCCAGCACCCTCTTATCCTGCCACCGGATCGCCAGCACCCTCTTATCCTGCCACCTGATCGCCAGCACCCTCTTATCCTGCCACCTGATCGCCAGTACCCTCTCCTCCTGCCATCGGGTTGCCAGCACCCTCTACGCCAGCCATCGGATCGCCAGCACCCTCTACGCCAGCCATCGGATCGCCAGCACCCTTTTCGCCTGCCACCGGATCGCCAGCACCCTCTTAGCCTGCCACCGGATCGCCAGCACCCTCTTAGCCTGCCACCGGATCGCCAGCACCCTCTTAGCCTGCCACCGGATCGCCAGCACCCTCTTAGCCTGCCACTGGATCGCCAGCACCCTCTTAGCCTGCCACCGGATCGCCAGCACCCTCTTATCCTGCCACCGGATCGCCAGCACCCTCTTATCCTGCCAAATCGCCAGCACCCTCTTATCCTGCCACCTGATCGCTAGTACCCTCTCCTCCTGCCACCGGATCGCCAACACCCTCTACGCCATCCATCGGATCGGCATCACCCTCTTAGCCTGCCATCGGGTCGCCAGCACCCTCTACGCCAGCCATCGGATCGCCAGCACCCTTTTCGCCTGCCACCGGATCGCCAGCACCCTTTTCGCCTGCCACCGGATCGCCAGCACCCTCTTATCCTGCCACCGGATCGCCAGCACCCTCTTATCCTGCCACCGGATCGCCAGCACCCTCTTATCCTGCCACCTGATCGCCAGCACCCTCTTATCCTGCCACCTGATCGCCAGTACCTTCTCCTAATGCCACCGGATCGCCAACACCCGCTACGCCATCCATCGGATCGGCATCACCCTCTTAGCCTGCCATCGGGTCGCCAGCACCCTCTACGCCAGCCATCGGATCGCCAGCACCCTCTACGCCAGCCATCGGATCGCCAGCACCCTTTTCGCCTGCCACCGGATCGCCAGCACCCTCTTATCCTGCCACCGGATCGCCAGCACCCTCTTATCCTGCCACCGGATCGCCAGCATCCTCTTATCCTGCCACCTGATCGCTAGTACCCTCTCCTCCTGCAACCGGATCGGCATCACCCTCTACGCCATCCACTCAACACAAAAACTGCTATTTCCCAAAACAGCAGCCGTTTTTTCTAAAACAACAGTTTTTAAAACTCCGCTGTTTTTTTTTGGAATCGTGGTTGCTATTTCGAGAACTGCTCTACAGAGAACTCCTCATATGAGGTACACCCGGATCGCCAACACCCTCTTCGCCTGCCACAGGATCGCCAACACCCTCTTCGCCTGCCACTGGATCGCCAACACCCTCTTCGCCTGCCACTGGAACGCCAACACCCTCTTCGCCTGCCACTGGATCGTCAACACCCTCTTCGCCTGCCACTGGATCGCCAACACCCTAATAACCTGCCATCGGATCGCCAACACCCTCTTAACCTGCCACCGGATCGCCAACACCCTCTTAACCTGCCACCGGATCGCCAAGACCCTCTATGCCATCCATCGGATCGCCACCACCCTCTACGCCATCCATCGGATCGCCATCAACATCTACGCCATCCATCGAATCGCCATCACCCTCTACGCCATCCATCGGATCGCCATCACCCTCTACGCCATCCATCGGATCGGCATCACCCTCTTAGCCAGCCATCGGATCGCCAGCACCCTCTACGCCAGCCATCGGATCGCCAGCACCCTTTTCGCCTGCCACCGGATAGCCAGCACCCTCTTATCCTGCCACCGGATCGCCAGCACCCTCTTATCCTGCCACCTGATCGCCAGCACCCTCTTATCCTGCCACCTGATCGCTAGTACCCTCTCCTCCTGCAACCGGATCGCCAACACCCTCTACGCCATCCATCGGATCGGCATCACCCTCTTAGCCTGCCATCGGGTCGCCAGCACCCTCTACGCCAGCCATCGGATCGCCAGCACCCTCTACGCCAGCCATCGGATCGCCAGCACCCTCTACGCCAGCCATCGAATCGCCAGCACCCTTTTCGCCTGCCACCGGATCGCCAGCACCCTTTTCGCCTGCCACCGGATCGCCAGAACCCTCTTATCCTGCCACCGGATCGCCAGCACCCTCTTATCCTGCCACCTGATCGCTAGTACCCTCTCCTCCTGCCACCGGATCGCCAACACCGTCTACGCCATCCATCGGATCGGCATCACCCTCTTAGCCTGCCATCGGGTCGCCAGCACCCTCTACGCCAGCCATCGGATCGCCAGCACCCTCTACGCCAGCCATCGGATCGCCAGCACCCTCTACGCCAGCCATCGGATCGCCAGCACCCTTTTCGCCTGCCACCGGATCGCCAGCACCCTCTTATCCTGCCACCTGATCGCCAGCACCCTCTTATCCTGCCACCTGATCGCCAGCACCCTCTTATCCTGCCACCTGATCGCTAGTACCTTCTCCTCCTGCCACCGGATCGCCAACACCCTCTACGCCATCCATCGGATTGGCATCACCCTCTTAGCCTGCCATCGGGTCGCCAGCACCCTCTACGCCAGCCATCGGATCGCCAGCACCCTCTACGCCAGCCATCGGATCGCCAGCACCCTTTTCGCCTGCCATCGGATCGCCTGCACCCTTTTCGCCTGCCACCGGATCGCCAGCACCCTCTTATCCTGCCACCTGATCGCCAGCACCCTCTTATCCTGCCACCTGATCGCCAGCACCCTCTTATCCTGCCACCTGATCGCTAGTACCTTCTCCTCCTGCCACCGGATCGCCAACACCCTCTACGCCATCCATCGGATCGGCATCACCCTCTTAGCCTGCCATCGGGTCGCCAGCACCCTCTACGCCAGCCATCGGATCGCCAGCACCCTCTACGCCAGCCATCGGATCGCCAGCACCCTTTTCGCCTGCCACCGGATCGCCAGCACCCTCTTATCCTGCCACCGGATCGCCAGCACCTTCTTATCCTGCCACCGGATCGCCAGCATCCTCTTATCCTGCCACCTGATCGCTAGTACCCTCTCCTCCTGCAACCGGATCGGCATCACCCTCTACGCCATCCATCGGATCGGCATCACCCTCTTAGCCTGCCATCGGGTCGCCAGCACCCTCTACGCCAGCCATCGGATCGCCAGCACCCTCTACGCCAGCCATCGGATCGCCAGCACCCTTTTCGCCTGCCATCGGATCGCCTGCACCCTTTTCGCCTGCCACCGGATCGCCAGCACCCTCTTATCCTGCCACCGGATCGCCAGCACCCTCTTATCCTGCCACCTGATCGCCAGCACCCTCTTATCCTGCCACCTGATCGCCAGTACCCTCTCCTCCTGCCATCGGGTTGCCAGCACCCTCTACGCCAGCCATCGGATCGCCAGCACCCTCTACGCCAGCCATCGGATCGCCAGCACCCTTTTCGCCTGCCACCGGATCGCCAGCACCCTCTTAGCCTGCCACCGGATCGCCAGCACCCTCTTAGCCTGCCACCGGATCGCCAGCACCCTCTTAGCCTGCCACCGGATCGCCAGCACCCTCTTAGCCTGCCACTGGATCGCCAGCACCCTCTTAGCCTGCCACCGGATCGCCAGCACCCTCTTATCCTGCCACCGGATCGCCAGCACCCTCTTATCCTGCCAAATCGCCAGCACCCTCTTATCCTGCCACCTGATCGCTAGTACCCTCTCCTCCTGCCACCGGATCGCCAACACCCTCTACGCCATCCATCGGATCGGCATCACCCTCTTAGCCTGCCATCGGGTCGCCAGCACCCTCTACGCCAGCCATCGGATCGCCAGCACCCTCTACGCCAACCATCGGATCGCCAGCACCCTCAACGCCAGCCATCGGATCGCCTGCACCCTTTTCGCCTGCCACCGGATCGCCAGCACCCTCTTATCCTGCCACCTGATCGCCAGCACCCTCTTATCCTGCCACCTGATCGCCAGTACCTTCTCCTCCTGCCACCGGATCGCCAACACCCTCTACGCCATCCATCGGATCGGCATCACCCTCTTAGCCTGCCATCGGGTCGCCAGCACCCTCTACGCCAGCCATCGGATCGCCAGCACCCTCTACGCCAGCCATCGGATCGCCAGCGCCCTTTTCGCCTGCCATCGGGTCGCCAGCACCCTCTACGCCAGCCATCGGATCGCCAGCACCCTCTACGCCAGCCATCGGATCGCCAGCACCCTCTTATCCTGCCACCGGATCGCCAGCACCCTCTTATCCTGCCACCGGATCGCCAGCATCCTCTTATCCTGCCACCTGATCGCTAGTACCCTCTCCTCCTGCAACCGGATCGGCATCACCCTCTACGCCATCCACTCAACACAAAAACTGCTATTTCCCAAAACAGCAGCCGTTTTTTCTAAAACAACAGTTTTTAAAACTCCGCTGTTTTTTTTGGAATCGTGGTTGCTATTTCGAGAACTGCTCTACAGAGAACTCCTCATATGAGGTACAACCGGATCGCCAACACCCTCTTCGCCTGCCACAGGATCGCCAACACCCTCTTCGCCTGCCACTGGATCGCCAACACCCTCTTCGCCTGCCACTGGATCGCCAGCACCCTCTACGCCAGCCATCGGATCGCCAGCACCCTCTACGCCAGCCATCGGATCGCCAGCACCCTTTTCGCCTGCCACCGGATCGCCAGCACCCTCTTATCCTGCCACCGGATCGCCAGCACCCTCTTATCCTGCCACCGGATCGCCAGCATCCTCTCATCCTGGCACCTGATCGCTAGTACCCTCTCCTCCTGCAACCGGATCGGCATCACCCTCTACGCCATCCATCGGATCGGCATCACCCTCTACGCCAGCCATCGGGTCGCAGCACCCTCTACGCCAGCCATCGGATCGCCAGCACCCTCTACGCCAGCCATCGGATCGCCAGCACCCTTTTCGCCTGCCACCGGATCGCCAGCACCCTCTTATCCTGCCACCGGATCGCCAGCATCCTCTCATCCTGGCACCTGATCGCTAGTACCCTCTCCTCCTGCAACCGGATCGGCATCACCCTCTACGCCGTCCATCGGATCGGCATCACCCTCTTAGCCTGCCATCGGGTCGCCAGCACCCTCTTAGCCTGCCATCGGGTCGCCAGCACCCTCTACGCCAGCCATCGGATCTCCAGCACCCTCTACGCCAGCCATCGGATCGCCAGCACCCTTTTCGCCTGCCACCGGATCGCCAGCACCCTCTTATCCTGCCACCGGATCGCCAGCACCCTCTTATCCTGCCACCGGATCGCCAGCACCCTCTTATCCTGCCACCTGATCGCCAGCACCCTCTTATCCTGCCACCTGATCGCTAGTACCCTCTCCTCCTGCAACCGGATCGGCATCACCCTCTACGCCATCCATCGGATCGGCATCACCCTCTTAGCCTGCCATCGGGTCGCCAGCACCCTCTACGCCAGCCATCGGATCGCCAGCACCCTTTTCGCCTGCCACCGGATCGCCAGCACCCTTTTCGCCTGCCACCGGATCGCCAGCACCCTCTTATCCTGCCACCGGATCGCCAGCACCCTCTTATCCTGCCACCGGATCGCCAGCACCCTCTTATCCTGCCACCTGATCGCCAGCACCCTCTTATCCTGCCACCTGATCGCCAGTACCTTCTCCTAATGCCACCGGATCGCCAACACCCGCTACGCCATCCATCGGATCGGCATCACCCTCTTAGCCTGCCATCGGGTCGCCAGCACCCTCTACGCCAGCCATCGGATCGCCAGCACCCTCTACGCCAGCCATCGGATCGCCAGCACCCTTTTCGCCTGCCACCGGATCGCCAGCACCCTCTTATCCTGCCACCGGATCGCCAGCACCCTCTTATCCTGCCACCGGATCGCCAGCATCCTCTTATCCTGCCACCTGATCGCTAGTACCCTCTCCTCCTGCAACCGGATCGGCATCACCCTCTACGCCATCCACTCAACACAAAAACTGCTATTTCCCAAAACAGCAGCCGTTTTTTCTAAAACAACAGTTTTTAAAACTCCGCTGTTTTTTTTTGGAATCGTGGTTGCTATTTCGAGAACTGCTCTACAGAGAACTCCTCATATGAGGTACACCCGGATCGCCAACACCCTCTTCGCCTGCCACAGGATCGCCAACACCCTCTTCGCCTGCCACTGGATCGCCAACACCCTCTTCGCCTGCCACTGGAACGCCAACACCCTCTTCGCCTGCCACTGGATCGTCAACACCCTCTTCGCCTGCCACTGGATCGCCAACACCCTAATAACCTGCCATCGGATCGCCAACACCCTCTTAACCTGCCACCGGATCGCCAACACCCTCTTAACCTGCCACCGGATCGCCAAGACCCTCTATGCCATCCATCGGATCGCCACCACCCTCTACGCCATCCATCGGATCGCCATCAACATCTACGCCATCCATCGAATCGCCATCACCCTCTACGCCATCCATCGGATCGCCATCACCCTCTACGCCATCCATCGGATCGGCATCACCCTCTTAGCCTGCCATCGGGTCGCCAGCACCCTATACGCCAGCCATCGGATCGCCAGCACCCTCTACGCCAGCCATTGGATCGCCAGCACCCTTTTCGCCTGCCACCGGATCGCCAGCACCCTCTTATCCTGCCACCGGATCGCCAGCACCCTCTTATCCTGCCACCGGATCGCCAGCACCCTCTTATCCTGCCACCTGATCGCTAGTACCCTCTCCTCCTGCCACCGGATCGCCAACACCCTCTACGCCATCCATCGGATCGGCATCACCCTCTTAGCCTGCCATCGGGTCGCCAGCACCCTCTACGCCAGCCATCGGATCGCCAGCACCCTCTACGCCAGCCATTGGATCGCCAGCACCCTTTTCGCCTGCCACCGGATCGCCAGCACCCTCTTATCCTGCCACCGGATCGCCAGCACCCTCTTATCCTGCCACCGGATCGCCAGCATCCTCTTATCCTGCCACCTGATCGCTAGTACCCTCTCCTCCTGCAACCGGATCGGCATCACCCTCTACGCCATCCACTCAACACAAAAACTGCTATTTCCCAAAACAGCAGCCGTTTTTTCTAAAACAACAGTTTTTAAAACTCCGCTGTTTTTTTTTGGAATCGTGGTTGCTATTTCGAGAACTGCTCTACAGAGAACTCCTCATATGAGGTACACCCGGATCGCCAACACCCTCTTCGCCTGCCACAGGATCGCCAACACCCTCTTCGCCTGCCACTGGATCGCCAACACCCTCTTCGCCTGCCACTGGAACGCCAACACCCTCTTCGCCTGCCACTGGATCGTCAACACCCTCTTCGCCTGCCACTGGATCGCCAACACCCTAATAACCTGCCATCGGATCGCCAACACCCTCTTAACCTGCCACCGGATCGCCAACACCCTCTTAACCTGCCACCGGATCGCCAAGACCCTCTATGCCATCCATCGGATCGCCACCACCCTCTACGCCATCCATCGGATCGCCATCAACATCTACGCCATCCATCGAATCGCCATCACCCTCTACGCCATCCATCGGATCGCCATCACCCTCTACGCCATCCATCGGATCGGCATCACCCTCTTAGCCTGCCATCGGGTCGCCAGCACCCTATACGCCAGCCATCGGATCGCCAGCACCCTCTACGCCAGCCATTGGATCGCCAGCACCCTTTTCGCCTGCCACCGGATCGCCAGCACCCTCTTATCCTGCCACCGGATCGCCAGCACCCTCTTATCCTGCCACCGGATCGCCAGCACCCTCTTATCCTGCCACCTGATCGCTAGTACCCTCTCCTCCTGCCACCGGATCGCCAACACCCTCTACGCCATCCATCGGATCGGCATCACCCTCTTAGCCTGCCATCGGGTCGCCAGCACCCTCTACGCCAGCCATCGGATCGCCAGCACCCTCTACGCCAGCCATTGGATCGCCAGCACCCTTTTCGCCTGCCACCGGATCGCCAGCACCCTCTTATCCTGCCACCGGATCGCCAGCACCCTCTTATCCTGCCACCGGATCGCCAGCACCCTCTTATCCTGCCACCGGATCGCCAGCACCCTCTTATCCTGCCACCGGATTGCCAGCACCCTCTTATCCTGCCACCTGATCGCTAGTACCCTCTCCTCCTACCACCGGATCGCCAACACCCTCTACGCCATCCATCGGATCGGCATCACCCTCTTAGCCTGCCATCGGGTCGCCAGCACCCTCTACGCCAGCCATCGGATCGCCAGCACCCTAAACGCCAGCCATCGGATCGCCAGCACCCTTTTCGCCTGCCACCGGATCGCCAGCACCCTCTTATCCTGCCACCTGATCGCCAGCACCCTCTTATCCTGCCACCTGATCGCCAGCACCCTCTTATCCTGCCACCTGATCGCCAGCACCCTCTTATCCTGCCACCTGATCGCCAGCACCCTCTTATCCTGCCACCTGATCGCCAGCACCCTCTTATCCTGCCACCTGATCGCCAGTACCTTCTCCTCCTGCCACCGGATCGCCAACACCCTCTACGCATCCATCGGATCGGCATCACCCTCTTAGCCTGCCATCGGGTCGCCAGCACCCTCTACGCCAGCCATCGGATCGCCAGCACCCTCTACGCCAGCCATCGGATCGCCAGCACCCTTTTCGCCTGCCACCGGATCGCCAGCACCCTCTTATCCTGCCACCGGATCGCCAGCACCCTCTTATCCTGCCACCGGATCGCCAGCATCCTCTCATCCTGGCACCTGATCGCTAGTACCCTCTCCTCCTGCAACCGGATCGGCATCACCCTCTACGCCATCCATCGGATCGGCATCACCCTCTTAGCCTGCCATCGGGTCGCCAGCACCCTCTACGCCAGCCATCGGATCGCCAGCACCCTCTACGCCAGCCATCGGATCGCCAGCACCCTTTTCACCTGCCACCGGATCGCCAGCACCCTCTTATCCTGCCACCGGATCGCCAGCACCCTCTTATCCTGCCACCGGATCGCCAGCACCCTCTTATCCTGCCACCGGATTGCCAGCACCCTCTTATCCTGCCACCTGATCGCTAGTACCCTCTCCTCCTACCACCGGATCGCCAACACCCTCTACGCCATCCATCGGATCGGCATCACCCTCTTAGCCTGCCATCGGGTCGCCAGCACCCTCTACGCCAGCCATCGGATCGCCAGCACCCTAAACGCCAGCCATCGGATCGCCAGCACCCTTTTCGCCTGCCACCGGATCGCCAGCACCCTCTTATCCTGCCACCTGATCGCCAGCACCCTCTTATCCTGCCACCTGATCGCCAGCACCCTCTTATCCTGCCACCTGATCGCCAGCACCCTCTTATCCTGCCACCTGATCGCCAGCACCCTCTTATCCTGCCACCTGATCGCCAGTACCTTCTCCTCCTGCCACCGGATCGCCAACACCCTCTACGCATCCATCGGATCGGCATCACCCTCTTAGCCTGCCATCGGGTCGCCAGCACCCTCTACGCCAGCCATCGGATCGCCAGCACCCTCTACGCCAGCCATCGGATCGCCAGCACCCTTTTCGCCTGCCACCGGATCGCCAGCACCCTCTTATCCTGCCACCGGATCGCCAGCACCCTCTTATCCTGCCACCGGATCGCCAGCATCCTCTCATCCTGGCACCTGATCGCTAGTACCCTCTCCTCCTGCAACCGGATCGGCATCACCCTCTACGCCATCCATCGGATCGGCATCATCCTCTTAGCCTGCCATCGGGTCGCCAGCACCCTCTACGCCAGCCATCGGATCGCCAGCACCCTCTACGCCAGCCATCGGATCGCCAGCACCCTCTTATCCTGCCACCTGATCGCCAGCACCCTCTTATCCTGCCACCTGATCGCCAGCACCCTCTTATCCTGCCACCTGATCGCCAGCACCCTCTTATCCTGCCACCTGATCGCCAGCACCCTCTTATCCTGCCACCTGATCGCCAGTACCTTCTCCTCCTGCCACCGGATCGCCAACACCCTCTACGCATCCATCGGATCGGCATCACCCTCTTAGCCTGCCATCGGGTCGCCAGCACCCTCTACGCCAGCCATCGGATCGCCAGCACCCTCTACGCCAGCCATCGGATCGCCAGCACCCTTTTCGCCTGCCACCGGATCGCCAGCACCCTCTTATCCTGCCACCGGATCGCCAGCACCCTCTTATCCTGCCACCGGATCGCCAGCATCCTCTCATCCTGGCACCTGATCGCTAGTACCCTCTCCTCCTGCAACCGGATCGGCATCACCCTCTACGCCATCCATCGGATCGGCATCACCCTCTTAGCCTGCCATCGGGTCGCCAGCACCCTCTACGCCAGCCATCGGATCGCCAGCACCCTCTACGCCAGCCATCGGATCGCCAGCACCCTTTTCACCTGCCACCGGATCGCCAGCACCCTCTTATCCTGCCACCGGATCGCCAGCACCCTCTTATCCTGCCACCGGATCGCCAGCACCCTCTTATCCTGCCACCTGATCGCCAGCACCCTCTTATCCTGCCACCTGATCGCTAGTACCCTCTCCTCCTGCAACCGGATCGGCATCACCCTCTACGCCATCCATCGGATCGGCATCACCCTCTTAGCCTGCCATCGGGTCGCCAGCACCCTCTACGCCAGCCATCGGATCGCCAGCACCCTCCCCAGCAAACGCAAATACGTCTGTGGGCTTAACCATGGATATATCGTAGGAACATAGGCTATGTCCCTAGGATGTTCCTATAACCCAGATATTCAAACATGGGATGGTCCTGGGACAGTAAGATGTCCTCATTCCCTATGTCCACCGTAGCTCCCGTGTATATATTTTCGAATATTTTTAGGCCATCCAAGAAATGTGTACTGTTTATCCCCAATATATCCAAGCGACATCCATAAGATGTTCCAGGGACAGCCATATCTCTTTAATGCCTATGCCCCATGTCGCTCCCGTGGATATCTCTGCAGATATTTGTAGGCCGTCCTAGAGATGTGTATTGTCTATCCCCAGTATATCCCTGAAGCATCCACACGATATTCCTAGGACAGTCATATGTTCTGAATTCCTATGTCCTACGTAGCTCCCGTGTATATATTTTCCGATATTTGTAGGATATCCCCAATATATCCCTGCAACATGTATAAGATGTTCCTGCTCTCATCCCAAGGATATTAAGTGGGAATTTGGTTGGACATTCAATGATATCCTTTTGCGCTTAAAAGACTTGAAATAAATGGAATAGCAAGGTTTTTTTTTATTTCAATGGCAGGTCTTATATACAAAAATATTCAAACTTATGCAAAGAAATGAATAATTTGACTTGAAATGGAGTTTTAGTTGTGATTATTTTGTTTCAATGAAGTTAGGCCTTTTTCTTATCCAAACTTCCTTGAGCATGACGAAGTCTTGATTTGATACTGTCTTCCACGTCTTTCTTTGTGCATTGAAAATTGTCGGCTGACATAACTGCCGCTATATTATTGAAAATAATACATATTAAACATAAATTTAGTCTGATCGAGCCTATAATTATTTTAGCCATGTGCATAACTTCCGGCATGGCTCAAATAAAAAAGAAGACAATCAAGGCTTGCACATCAGATCGAATGGCGACAGCATTTCTTATTTAAACTCACCAATAATTTGTGTTGTGAGCATGAAATTTTTGAACATTTGTTTCGATTTTCGACCCTCCCAATTAAATAATACCAGGACTTCATCGCTCAAAATTTGTAAAAATATTCGCTTCACAAAACTCTGCACATTTGATCCGCCGATGTTTTTCAAATATTGAAGCTAAAATACGGATATTAAATGATTATAAATGTTATGACAACAAGAATCATGTTTCATCGCAGTAAAATGAAACTCAATTGCGATAGTTCAGGTTAAAAGGGTCAATTTGGTTTTTATTATACTTACAAATTGTGCGTTTGACTCGCTAGATTCCTGCAGTTTATCTTCAAGGTTTTTTAGTTCCTCGAAGGATGTAATTGGAAAAGCAAAATCAAACTCGACAGATGCTGATGCAATTGCAGTTTTGGGCGAGTTTCCCTCAATCCGCTTGATAATGGTTTCCAACAATGACATGTCATTTCCATTAATTTTTATGATTTCTAGGTTTCTGTTAACGTTACGATACCAATCTGTGATTACAAAATTAGTTAATGTTTCATCTTATACGCAAATAAAATCCATAACTCGAAGCAGATTTTAGTATGAACACCTTGAATTCAGTTGTATGTTTTATATAAAATGGTTACATACAATAACTGCTTAGTGTTGTTTTTTTTGTTAATTAATACATTACCTTCTTTCACCAAAATCATGCCTTCCGGAACTGTGAAATCTATAGTAGAAAAGACGGAATTTGATCAAATATTTTATTTATAACAGAAAGTCAATCCAAAAATACCCTTATTTTTCATTCCAGTTGTATAGTTGTCATTTGCTCGTTTCGACTTCTTTTGGTCAGAATAAGAACCGTCTAGTTAAATATGAATGCATGATATTAGAATTTTTGTATGTATAGAAACATATTGCCAATATTTTTTTTCCTAAGCTAAGCGCAGTACCTTTTTCAGTCAGATTCATGGTGTTTTGACTACCATCACCGACATAACCATTCACAGCTATGACTAAATCTTTAGCAAAGGAGATATAAGTAAGGTTTCATGTATAATTAAAGGAGGGAATTCTATATCAAAAATACCTTCTTTATTGAAACTCTTGGCACGATGTTCTTTGCTGCTTAATTCTGGTTCCTGTATTTCTTCTTCAAAGTCTAGTTTTAATTATAAGATTGTTATTGTGGAGAAGGAATGTCAAACACCTGTTTCATAATCACAATAAAACGTACCATTAGTTGCATTCTTGACGAAAGCGGAATGTTTTTCATTTTTTTTTATTTTAGTGCTAATTTCCTCATCTTCAGAATCCTGACCATCTATAATGTGTATGTTTAGTAGTTAAGTAATAGAATAGGTGAATGTCACAATTATTTTTATTATTTAGAAATATCTTTATTACCTAGTGCATACAAGACTTTGGGTGTCCCACCGTTCCTTTTACTTCCTGTAAAACACGAGAATAAAAAAATTCAGTGACATATCGTTCAACACATTCAGAACCTAAATATAGATTAATTTTCTTATTTCATAATAATTAGTACAACTCTTCCAGAGTCATAAAATAATGCTGAATTAAGATGGTCACCATTTTCATGTGGTCTTTTAGAAGTTTATTTTCCATTAGTGCGCCTAAATATTGGCATTTCTGGTACTTTGGGCGTAGATTGTTCGCCACCTGAACTTGCATCATCAGTACTTTCGTCAGAACTATACATAGTTCCAAAACTAATTGCTGGCTTTTTTCGCCTTTGTCCACGACCCTTTTCCTTTCCGGTACTGCAGGACTCGTCATTCTCCACACGCTTCATTTTTTTAAGCGCTATGTCATATGATGCTGTAGAAGAAAAGTTATTGTTTTTAAGTCCATATTCGCGGTTATAGACTCTTTAGCATTTTATCATACCGCAACGAAAAAGAATGTCAATGTCATATGTTTTCCACGACTCGATTTGCTCTGCAAGTTTCTTGGCTAATCTAGACGCTTCTTTGTTATTTGACGGAAAGCAGCTATTGTTATGAATTTCATCAACCCAGGTGTAGGGTACTACTGCAAGACTGTTGCTTTCCTTGAATTCAACCACAAACAAGATGGCCCCGGCCAGATTACACTTTTTACCGCCCTCTAGTGACTAGAATTAGTATTACTATATTCATCATAAAATGACCCCGGCTAATTTATAATTTTCGGTTATCTTTTTACTGTTTATAAAATAGCATTCCTATTAGAATGAAACAAACTGTGCAAAATCTCGCAAATACAACACCTGTATCATTATTTTGCACATTAAACTTATTTATTTATTTAAAATCAATCTAGTAAGAATTTGCTTTACAGTTTAATTAAATAAGTAACTAACAAATTTCTGTCCTATGAGTGAAGTGGAACCTAATATTTGTAGGATAATATATATGACTGGGAGCCAAAATTATTCAATGATTGCACGCTTATTCCAATATACAACCATAGCGTAGAATTAGCCCCCAGTCATGTTGTCTTGAAATAGGGTACCATCCTAATAGAAAAACCTGTCTAATGATTAAGAAGTATGCATCAGCAGATTTCTTTAACAAAATTGTTAGATTAACTGCTTACTAATTCAAATTAAACTGGAATATCAGTAGTTTTCTTGTTTCGAAATGCTTCCCTCGTTGGGGGGCCTTGACTCCTCTATTTGTGCATGAACGCTTTAGAAATCCAGCGTTCATGATTTGTGAAAAAATCATTTGCAGTGTTGGCTATCTTACAACCTACTGTTGATCAGGTTGTTTAAACTTACTGTTTATGTTGTAGTTTAATCCGGAACGTTGTTATCTAGTAGTTCGATCAAGCGTTGATGTAGAAGCATATTAGCAGATCTCTTTTTCTAGGACCTGATGAAGCTTAAATGGTAGTCTTTCTCAAGGTTCCCAAGCCTTATATATGGGTGTCTTTCTCAAGGATCCCAAGCCTTATTTGGGTGTCTTTCTCAAGGATCCCAAGCCTTATTTGGGTGTCTTTCTCAAGGATCCCAAGCCTTATTTGGGTGTCTTTCTCAAAAATCCCAAGCCTTATATGGGTGTTTTTCTCAAGGATCCCAAGCCTTATATGGGTGTCTTTCTCAAGGATCCCAAGCCTTATATGGGTGTCTTTCTCAAGGATCCCAAGCCTTATATTGGTGTCTTTCTCAAAGATCCCAAGCCATATATATGGGTGTCTTTCTCAAGGATCCGAAGCCATATATATGGGTGTCTTTCTCAAGGATCTGAAGCCATATAAATGGGTGTCTTTCTCAAGGATCCGAAACCATATATATGGGCGTCTTTCTCAAAGATCTTAAGCCACATATATATGGGCGTCTTTCTCATAGATCCCAAGCCATATATATGGGTGTCTTTCTCAAGGATCCCAAGTTAACCATTTAACTTGTCGTTGCAGTTTCATCTGCATACGGCAGATCAAGTTGTTCAAACTTAACTACGGTTGATTTATTAGCATGTATGTGGACTTCTTTTAAAGAATCCCAAATCTATTATGGGTGTCTTTCTCAAGGATCCCAAGCCTTATATGGGTGTCTTTCTCAAGGATCCCAAGCCTTATATGGGTGTCTTTCTCAAGGATCCCAAGCCTTATATTGGTGTCTTTCTCAAAGATCCCAAGCCATATATATGGGGGTTTTTCTCAAAGATCCCAAGCCATATATATGGGTGTCTTTCTCAAGGATCCGAAGCCATATATATGGGCGTCTTTCTCAAAGATTTTAAGCCACATATATATGGGCGTCTTTCTCATAGATCTTAAGCCACATATATATGGGCGTCTTTCTCATAGATCCCAAGCCATATATATGGGTGTCTTTCTCAAGGATCCCAAGTTAACCATTTAACTTGTCGTTGCAGTTTCATCTGCATACGGCAGATCAAGTTGTTCAAACTTAACTACGGTTGATTTATTAGCATGTATGTGGACTTCTTTTAAAGAATCCCAAATCTATTATGGGTGTCTTTCTCAAGAATCCCAAGCCTTATATGGGTGTCATTGTCAAGGATCCCAAGCCTTATATGGGTGTCTTTCTCAAGGATCCCAAGCCTTATATGGGTGTCTTTCTCAAGGATCCCAAGCCCACCATTGACTTTGTAGTTGTGAATTCATTTGGATAGCATAGATCTTGAAGTTTCTTCTAAAAAATGTGTTGGACTGTTAATCTTGTAGTTTGACCCATATCACTGATGATCATAGTAGTTTCATCAAGATGACTATTGACCTTGTAGTTTCATCAAGATCACTGTTGACCTTATAGTTTCAACAAGATCAGTGTTGACTTTGTAGTTTCATCAAGATTACTGTTGAACTTGTAGTTTCATCAAGATTACTGTTGACCTTGTAGTTTCATCAGATCATATTCTTTCATGTCATAGCTTCTGGGTTATTTCAAATGTAAACATATTCCTTTATGATAAGAATAGTAACATTCTCGATAACTAGCGCTGAAAAGGGTGGAAAATTTTTCATCAGCAAATGCCAAATCAAGTTGAGTACCACCATCAGTTGATTGCTTCAAGCTGAGACCTTGTAAAAGTTGAAACCCATTATCAGAGAAGAAATCAACTAGTTTCTGAGATTCAAGAGACGATGTCTCAAGGAGGTTAATGTTGAAGTCGCCAACAATGACGCTGGGAATATCTTCATCATAATAGTCCGCCACACATTTTCCAATACCATATATTATGTCTCGAATGTTGCAATGTGGTGAACAGTAAAGTGCTAGGACAGAAAGGCATAAATCGCCTAACATTCCAGAAAACCACAAGCATTCAATATGACAGGTTCTTGACGGTTCGGCAGTGTACCGACGGATCCTGGTGTGAGTTACATTTTCTTTGATGTAAGCTGATACTCCATATGGTTTTCGTCGAGACTCAAGAGGAAGTCGAATACCATTTAGCTCAGAAAATCCAGGGATTTTAAAATTGTCAGCCTCTTTGGCCCAGGTTTCCACTAGAAATACCATATCTGATTCCATTATTTTGAGATCTGAGATGACATCCGGTAAATGGCAATTTAAAGACTGTACGTTATGTACATAAATAGATATTCTTTTATCCAAAATAGATAGAATCAATGGACAATCTTTTCGAAGTCGCTCCATCTCTAAGGCAACAGCGTCTTTACTTTTAACCACTGGTTTAGGCGCTGTGAACTTTCCCACGATGAACAAACCGTTTGAAGTTTTGGCTCTACTACAGGCAACGTATAATTGAGACCTTTTAATTAGGCCTGTGCGAGTCCAGTTTTTTGGGCTTCTAGTCGAGTCTCGAGTCCTAAAAAAAGGTCTTATAGAATCTCGAGTCGAGTCCTTTAACTGGTATCGAGTCCTCGAGTCCTAAATTCAGCTTCAAAACTACGTCTCAAGTCCAGTGTCGAGTCCTGATAAATTATATCAAGTCCCAGTGGGGTCCAAATAAATTATTTCATGTCAAAATCAAGGCTAAATGTTTTCATATCTTTTATTTTTTACTCTTCATTTGTTCAAATATCACAGCTTGGATATAAAAAGTAACAAACGTCAATAAACCTGTTCTAGCTGACGTCAAATTTTTGTCCAATCATCTGTCCTCTCTAAAATTTAAATCGTTAAAACCCCACTAGATACCGCGCTCTACTTGAATTGAAATTCCGAGTCACCGAGTTCAGGCAATATACATGGATAAAGGATGAGCGTGAGAAAATTTGTTTTCACGCAAGAGGGTAGGCAACTCCCTATCTCGGAAGGCAGCTTATTCGATATATACTTTGTTGCAGCTTCGGTTGTCAGCACGGGAAAGCTAGGCCTGTATGTAATGTAGATTTGTGCGTGCTGACAAGAGACGAAAGAAAAAAAATTCTTTATCCATGGTAAATATTTTTGGACTTGATATGGTGTTAAGCCTCGGTTCGAGTCCTCCTCGAGTCCAGTAGTGAGGATTTTTGTGGACTCGAAACTATTCTCAAGTCCTAAAATTTTGATTTTCAAGTCTCGAGTCGAGTACTCGACTCGAGACTCGATCGAGCACTCGCCTTTGATCGAGTACTCGCACAGGCCTGCTTTTAATACTTCTCTTTTGACCGAGATGAACAACTACTTCGGAGTATGTGTCTCCTTGACTCTTGTGTACCGTAATAGCTTCGGCAATTACTAGAGGATACTGCTTTCTTGATACGTAGATGTTTTTCTGTCCTGATCGTCTGGTGAAACTTCTAACGATCTTCTCAATAGGCGTCCATAATTCGTTAATGTTATTGGCTGCCATTAATCCTTGAAACTGCGCTCTAGTCTCTTTTCCAGTCTTTTCATCATTAAATTCGATCCAAACTCGAACAGGGACCTGTTCACCTTTTCGATTTTGACTATACTGTATTTTTCGTAATCTTCCAGTTGCACCATTTACTAGGCCATCGGCAGTGTTCAAATTGTTGGTGATCATGTACCTGATACCAACCATTAGACTTAATTCTCTTGGTAAACGGCTGGTTTCTTGGGTTTTCAAGGTTTTTACTGCTTCAAGAATTCTTGTTTTGATTTCATTGCTAGCGTCACCCGTAGCCGAGTCAAATGCAACTGAGCATACCTTTTCAGCATTCTGTGAACATAGCTTTAATTCATTAAACGCATTTACTTCATCATTTGTTGCAAACAAATGAAGGGATTCCAGAGGCAGAGGTCTTGAAATAGATGTTTCCAGGCTTCGAAACAAATCGATGTCGGCGGGTGTCATCTCTCCCATGGACATTCGATTTAAAGCCATAGCGAATATTTTGTCATCTTTTTGTCTCATAATTTCGTCAAGCTCATACAGCTTAAATTCTTCCCACAGTGGACTTCCAATTAGCGCCGCATAGGGGTTATTCTTCTCCTTTAAGGGCATGAATGTGTAATTATCCCCAACAGGTGGTAATTGGTTGTAGTCTCCCACGAGAATAACTGAAATACCACCAAAATGCTTTGAAGATCCGAAGATTTGTTGGGCTCTTACATTAATATAATTGAAGATTTTGGCTCCACACATAGATATTTCATCTATTATCAGAAGTTTCAGGCCTAAAAGAGAACACCTTTTTCTGTTCAAAGTGTCATTGTCCAAAGGGTTCATCTTGCCGGAACACTGATTAGTTGGCAAGTTAAAGGCAGAGTGAAGAGTGACACCATCAATATTAAAAGCCGCTTTACCGGTGAACGCTGTTCTTAAAACGGATAATCGTGATGGATCAGCACCAGGCCTGTTCTTTTCAAGTCTGGATACGGCCTCAAAAATGGCTTGAATCAAGAGACTTTTTCCAACACCAGCACCCCCTGTAATGAGAATCCTCAAAGGTTCTTCTTGAGATGTTTTGAAATGATTAAGCACGTAGTAAAAAATCTCTCGCTGCTTCAAGTTAAGTTTTCGAAGCATGCTGTAATATTCTTCATGGTTCACCAGAGTAATTGTTGGAGTGAAATCGGCAGTGCTTGTCTGTTGAATATCAGAAGTTATGTCACAAACAGCTTCTTGAAGAGAGTTGACATAATATTGTGGATCATCCAAAGTGAAACTTCTGTCACGTTCGTTTTGATGTTCAATCATAGGTTGAATATTTTGAACTTCATTTGTATGTTGGTTTTCTCTTACTTCTTGAATCATTTGGTCCAGATCCAAATCATCAATTTCACTTAAAAATTCCCTTCTAGCTTGAGATATTTCTAGCTTATGGGCTTCATAGATTTCTTCAACGTTAGCTTCTAGTAATTCGGTTTCCTCACAACGCCAAGGTAAAAATAACATCAGTTCCACTCGACAGTAATTTTTGAGATCTTTTACCATACTGTACTTTTTGAATCTGATTACTTTGGCCTGCATCCTTTTCCTGACGTATCCTGAAGAATCTTTCAGCTCAAGAGACGTTTCCACAGAAGTCGTTTCAATTTCTTGGTCTTCATCTTCGTTCAAATTTTGGGTTCTTCTATTGCGTTTGGTTCGGGAAAACTCATACCATGAGGCGAAAGCGGCTAGACTGAGATTTTCCAGTTCATCCGGTCTCGCAACGTAGTGCTCGATGATGCCATCAGAAAAAACGTCAGTACTATCATCGGGCAATAATTCCAATTCAGATGGCCTTTTCAGAATGTGCACCCTCTCTTCTGGTGGTGAAGTGTTTATGAAAACGTGAGCACGACTGCTCCGACAAATTGGTATGGAAAGAAGTATGTAGCAGCATTCTTGGGCGCTAATTTCTTCACAATGAATGAATTTATTAGCAATAACCTTTAATCTCTCTTTTATACCACTGCCTTTATTTTTTGCGTCTTTGATAGCTTCTCTGAGAAGCATTGACATACCCTTTTGGGCTTTACCAATGTAGGAAACGATATACATGAGACAGGCGTACGGGTCTAAGACGTATTGGAGATCCATATTAGCGTTCCATAACTCCAAAATCTTCTTGTTGTATGGATTGATTCTAATTTCTTTTGGTGATCTTTTAAGAAGTACAGTGCACCTTCTAATTGGATAAGTTACAGCTGCGATATATTCCTCTTCCGTCACGCTCAGAGTTTCCAAAAATTCTTCAAATGTTTCCGGTGCAGTTTCAACACACAATTTCTCGATAGCATTTCGCACCAATTTGCTTAAGGCTTCAACCTCTTCAACGTTTTCGATTTCATCACGTTTAGAAGGGTCGTAAATAATGGTTCTTCCCATTGGAGGAAAAGGTATTCCAAAACGACACGATGACTGTCCACTATCATTCTTCTTACGACAGGTTTTGGAATGCTTGTGGGTTTGCAGCTTGACCAAGTTGTTCCATTTTTCACTTCCATCCCCCTTCGAGCAAGTAATGTTGGAATCAATGAATATGATAACCTCTTCCAGATTGGAGTTATCGGTTCTCAATTGTGGAGCGTTTTTATTCCAGAGGAGAATATGAGCGTGTGGTGATCCCCTCATTTGGAACTCAATTCTAATATAGTAATCATCAATGGTACCAATCGGTGACTCCTTGCTTCGTAGAAACTTGAAAAATTCTCTCAGACGATAATCAAAATATCTGCTGCAGGTGACAGGGTCCTCGTTGATAAGCTTAGCTCTCTCCATAAATCCCAAGGTTTTGACATATTCTTTCGCAGTGTCTCGCGGGTGTCCGGCAATGACGCACAAGGACTCCAAAAGCTCTTCCCATTTCGACTCAGCCGCACTCAAAGTGAGGAACCACGTAGGATTACCAAGTTGACGAACCATAGCCAAAAGATCTTTCTCACGTTGTTGTAAATAGCCAGGGGAAGATCTGACGCTTTCTAAAACTTTGTAACCATCATCGTGTTTCACCAAGGAATCCAAACTTCCAGGTGCTGTTAATGCTCCCGCTGTGTATGGTTGGCCGGCTTTGGACTTTGTTTTTCTCATGCAAATATTAGTAGCGCTTCGTAGTTTTGACGATACTAATTTAACATAGGAATAACATATTTTCGGAATATTCGAAGCACAACGCCTGTCGCTGCATCTGAACTCCCATTTTATTTGTTGTGTGTATGTTGCCTTCGGTGGTAGCATCAAGGTTTGGCCAGCGTAAATTTGCGGGAAAGAAAGGTATTCAGAGTCTTCATCATAAAGAATAGATTGTGGTCTCTGCCCTTCTCCAGGCGCATAAGCAATACTTTCAATCTGAGGTGTAATTAGATCTTCAGAAGAAAGCAAAAGGGTATCTCTGTTGCCATTATTTAATGGAGTTTCTTCATCAATTTCGTCCCATTCCTCGTCGCTGTCAAGTACTTGTTGAGGTTCTGCTACAGCATTCTCTCGTAGATCTCTACCAATAGAGGGTGTGTTGCTTGCTACAATTGGCATGTCTTCTTCATTTGATACGAAATCTATGCTATTTGATTGGCTGAATTCCAAAGCCACGTCATCTGGAACTGTAACTTCATGTTTTAAATATAGCGGAGTTGTTATTAGGAACTTTAAGGCATCCATAATTTTTCTGGGACGAACGGTTTCAAACATATAGTGGTGTTGATATTCCTTCTTCCTCATGAGTTTAATTTGAACAACTTGAGTGTCACTGGGACTTCTGGGTAGAATTGAAACTGAAGAGTCGATTGAAATGGGTACATTTACGACATTACCGCGAATGCCTCTTTGCTGATCAACTCCTAGTTTTCTTATCTGCATAAATGGTAATCGAGGAGATATCATTCTATACTCCAGTTCCGTTAGATTTTTCAACTCTGAAGGTAATTCGGGAAAAATGTAGCCATTTTCTTTAGAGAGTGGTGGTACTTTCTTTCGAGAAATACAGCTGTGGCAAGAACTACACAACAAAATATGCGACGGTAGCACGTTTTGACGTATTCCTTCAACTGCTAAGTATTTAGCTGAGTCTATTCTTTTAACAGAAGTAAGGAAAAATAGTCCAGAACAGCATTCGCATACATGATCTGGACCATCCAATATATTTTGGAGATAGGTATTTTCATAATATTGTGGATCTTGTTTTCCAAAGGTTCTTCTTTCATGATCTCTTATAAGCTCCCTCTGGACAGAACCTTCACGTCTAATTTGCCTTCTAGAGTTGTCTCTCTGTAATTCAGATTCAGCGTAGAACGGATCTTGACGCCTAATTTGTCTTGTACGATTGTCTCTCTGGATTTCACTTTGTATATAATTGGAATCTAGACGTCTATTCTGTCTCGACAAATTATCTCTTTGATTTTCAGCTTGAGCATAGGCTTCATTTCCCCTTCTTAATTTTTTAGACCTTCTATCTCTCTCCAACTTAGACGGAATAGTACTATTTGTGGGGCCATGGCTAGTTGAAGGGCCATAAAAAATTGGGGGACCTTGGCTAGTTGAAGGGCCATAAAAAATTGGGGGCCCTTGGTTTGTTGAAGGGCCATGAAAAATTGGGGGCCCTTGGTTTGTTGAAGGGCCATGAAAAATTGGGGGCCCTTGGCTTGTTGAAGGGCCATAAAAAATTGGGGGCCCTTGACTTGTTGAAGGGCCATAAAAAATTGGGGGCCCTTGACTTGTTGAAGGGCCATAAAAAATTGGGGGCCCTTGACTTGTTGAAGGGCCATAAAAAATTGGGGGCCCTTGACTTGTTGAAGGGCCATAAAAAATTGGGGGCCCTTGACTTGTTGAAGGGCCATCAAATATTGGGGGACCTTGGCTTGTTGAAGGGCCATCAAATATTGGGGGAACTTGGCTTGTTGCAGAGCCATCAAAAATTGGCGGACCTTGGCTTGTTGCAGAGCCATCAAAAATTGGCGGACCTTGGCTTGTTGCAGAGCCATCAATTATTGGGGGACCTTGGCTAGTTGAAGAGCCATCAATTATTGGGGGACCTTGGCTAGTTGAAGAGCCATCAATTATTGGGGGACCTTGGCTAGTTGAAGAGCCATCAAATATTGGGGGACCTTGGAATGTTGAGCAGTCCTGGTGCTTTGAAAGGTTTGTTAAAGGACTATCGAATGTAGAGTTGTTATTTTTTTCTTTTTTTCAGCATACATTTGTCGGCGACGTGCATTTTCTTTTTCTTTATATTCTGAATTCTGGCGTAATCTCCTCATTCTTTCTTTCGGTGATTCTTTGTCATTTGAAGCCATTTTATAACTCTGTTTAGTTCAACTTATCAAAATACACTATAATGTTTGAGGAATAACTTATTTCGTTAGTGTTATTATTATAAATGTACAGAAATAGATAGGATAGTTTAAAATAAAAATTTAGAAGATAGTGATCTTGCTTGGATCAAAAAATTATTTAAAGTGAATAGGCTTAACAATGTTGAATTGCAATAGTTTATAATAATTTACAACCTAGTAAAATAAAGTAAAGGGAAACTTAAAATTTAGAGAATGAAAAATTAAAAACGTTATAGTTTAGCAAGTGCTGCAAGCAGTTAGCAACTTTAACGCTGTACAGTACAAGGCTTAATAATATGAGAAGTTTGAGAACAACTGGGAACTGGCCCCGAGTTGTTTTACACTACAAGAGAATAATTAGATTAAAGATATAGCTAAAAAAACTACAATAAATGTGATCTTGCCTAGATCACCAAATAATACTTAGCTGCAATAATTATTATTTAAGTCTTCAAAGTAAATCATTCGGCGATATATGTTATGAAGTCAAGAAAGACTCAAAAGTCGATAACGTCACGTGACGTTCGCAGGTAAAAACCGCAGGCTGGGCAGAGAGAATTTAAAAGGGGAGTGGAAGGGGTGGTTTGGAATGTAGCGCAACGTCGTCTGCTAAACGTTATCTAGGCAGGTCGATTTCCGGTATGATGCGTTTGTAATAGATAGATTTTAGAACACGTGACCGGAAACTCGCCTACCCCAAAAAGCTCAACGCGACATCTTGTTTGGGCGTCATCACGTTTAATAGAGTCAAAGGGGGGGGCCTTCCACTCCCCTTCTAAATTCTCTCTGGGCTGGGCCGGAAATAAGCACATTTTATTGGACCATGTCCAATGTCCTACTGGACATTGTCCAATAAAATTTTAAAATGCCCCATAATTTTATTAAAAACTTCCCGAAGTTTTGATAGCTTAACTATGAAAATGTGACACTATTTTTGCTCAATCCAGTGGACATAAAATTTATGTCATAAATTTTGAAGTCAAAGGGGACGTCACTGGATACATGTACCATAAATTTTTTTTCTTATTTCCGGCCCTGACCGCAGGTGCAGTGCACGAGTTTGAATTTCGGAAAAGCTAGACACTTATCTCACGAATCTTAGATCCTCCCCCAACAGAAAGCTCCCTATTTTGTAGATGGATACTGGTTCCAATTTCAAATATTTATTATTTTATTTTAAAATCAAAACATTTGTGGAAGGTTTCTTGATGTCGGATGTGTGGCGCACTCCTGTAAGCCAAGCTACTGGGCGACAAAGTTTGGGGGAATAAGGGACTTGTCGGCGATGCTCTCCTAAAGGTGACGACTACCCCGTGTCCGCAGGCGGTGACTTACCCCATTTCCATCATCCGTCACCACCTGTACAAACCATAACTCCTTCCCTGTTTAATCACATACGACCGCTTCACTCACGGCCCTTCAGAGTGGGCCGCGTTGGGTCTCCCGCTCTAAAATGCTCTAGTAGGCAGTGTGAAAAAAAGAAAAAAATATTTCTTGATGACGTAGTTTTAGTTCAAATGTTTTGAAAATTGATAACGAAAACGCATGGTCTTTGCCAAGTAGAGCAAACTCCAATTGATGCTAATAAAGATTTAAATCTCAATATTTAACAAATGATCATATAGGCGCATGTCAGTCAATTTACAACCATGTCCAGCTTTTATTTAAAAACAAAAATCATTCAGCTTGAATTGAGTCAACATGTACCAAATCTTAAAGTCATTTACATTTTAATAAAAACATGAATTAAGCATATTGAAAAATTGGGGGGATTTCATAACTATACAGAAAAATTGGGGGGATTTCATAACTATACAGAAAAATTAGGGGGATTTTCATAACTATATTAAAATATTGGGGGGTTTTCATAACTATATTGAAATATTGGGGGGTTTTCATAACTATATTGAAAAATTGGGAGATTTCTATTTTCATAACTATACAGAAAAATTGGGGATTTTCATAACTATATGGAAAAATTGGGGGAATTTTCATAACATTGGAAAATTGGGGGGATTTTCATAACATTGGAAAATTGGGGGGATTTTCATAACTATATTGAAAAATTGGGGGGATTTTCATAACTATATTGAAATATTGAAAAATTGGGGGGATTTTCATAACTATATTGAAAAATTGGGGGGATTTTCATAACTATATTGAAAAATTGGGGGGATTTTCATAACTATATTGAAAAATTGGGGGATTTTCATAACTATATGGAAAAATTGGGGGGATTTTCATAACTATATGGAAAAATTGGGGGGATTTTCATAACTATATGGAAAAATTGGGGGGATTTTCATAAAAATATTGAAAAATTGGGGAGATTTTCATAACTATATTGAAAAATTGGGGGATTTTCATAACTATATGGAAAAATTGGGGGGATTTTCATAACTATATTGAAATATTGAAAAATTGGGGGGATTTTCATAACTATATTGAAAAATTGGGGGGATTTTCATAACTATATTGAAAAATTGGGGGATTTTCATAATTATACAGAAAAATTGGGGGATTTTCATAATTATACAGAAAAATTGGGAGATTTCTATTTTCATAACTATATGGAAAAATTGGGGGGATTTTCATAACTATATGGAAAAATTGGGGGGATTTTCATAACTATATTGAAAAATTGGGGGGATTTTCATAATTATACAGAAAAATTGGGGGATTTTCATAACTAAACAGAAAAATTGGGGGGTTTTCATAACATTGAAATATATGGGGGGTTTTCATAACTATATTGAAATATTGGGGGGGTTTTCATAACTATATTGAAAAATTGGGAGATTTTCATAACTATTTTGGAAAATGGGGAAAAACATCACTATTGGTAAATTTCCTAGAGATGGAAGAAATATTTGTTTAGATAAAATATTTTTCATTAAAATTGTGGGACGTCGCATTTCAGACTTAAAGTTCAGATAAAGTACGTCTATATCACTTAAAAAGACTAGGTATTTTCGGCGCATTTCAGATATAAAGTTCAAATAAAGTACCTCTATATCACTTAAAAAGATGAAGTATTTTTGGCGCATTTCAGATTTACAGTTCACATAAAAGAACCTCTATATCACTTAAAAAGACTAGGTATTTTCAAAACAAGGCTTAAAGTAAACCACTCTAATCACCTGGCAAAAAATTGATACACGTTTCACTAATTCTTTGTTCTCAATAGTCTCTTATCACAACGTCTGTAGATATTTTTAGTTCACAGCTTAAAATAGTTGATGTTAACTAATTTAAGGAAGTCTTAAACTGTCAAAATTTGTTTAAAAGTTCTTAAGCATTGAGCGTTGGATTATTGTTTAAGCCTATGAATTCTTTTTTATCTGTGGCATTAGGAATTTCAACCTCATTTCATTTGTTTACTCTAGATTCACACACTCAGATTTTGAAGGTGATACATTAATGGTTTCAGGTGTCATTTTCGTAGTTTTCTCGACTTCCACAGACTTTAATTCTAGAGCTGATTTTTTTGATTGAGCATCAAAAACTATATCACACGTTTCACTACTATTCTTTAAATTCGCTCCACAACTTTCAGGAACAATTTCCAGGCTTGAAGTAGTTGGAGAAACCAGTGGTTTAGGTACTTCAGAAATGGACTTTTCAGGAACAATTTCCAGGCTCGAATTAGTTGGAGAAACCAGTGATTTAGGTACTTCAGAAATGAACTTTTCAGGAACAATTTCCAGACTCGAAGTAGTTGGAGAAAGTGATGTTTCAGGTACTTGAGAAATGATTAAATCAATTTCATCTTCAGAGTAGCAAGGAAGAATTTTGGAGCACACTCGTTTCGGTGTTGTTGAAGATGTCATAGATTGACACTCTGAATGCTGACGTTTTACTGGTGAAGCACAAACAGGACTTTGATTGCTTGGCTGGCGCCACAATGAATTATTTGGAGATCTTGTTGGTGACAAATATATTGGTCTAGGCGCAGGTCCATACCCTTTACGACTAAAAATTATTATATAAAATAAACTGTTCTGCCATATAATATGTCAGATTGTTGACTTACTCTTCTAAGTTTAAATTAAGGTAACAGCCCCTTTTGATATTGTAAGCAGTATAAATCCGTCTGAGGTCCTTGCTCATGTTCCAAGAAAAATATATCGCGTGAATGGCAGACTTGTAATCAGCATATGCTGTGTTACCTCCAGTAGCGGCAATTACTCTCTCCAATACATACGGGTTCAACGAATTAATATACGCGAAAGCGCATATTTTCAAAATTTGGTCAGGAGACTCTGAATGTTTTAACATAATCCATCTCCTTATGTCTTCTGGCCACAAACTCTTTTTCCCTATAACAGCCTCCATTTCTAATAGTGGGTTTTTAAATATTTTTGGGCTAGTTGAAGTTGAGTCAGATGACGCCATTGATACCAATAACTGATATAAAACCAAATATAATTCTCACGTTAACTATAATCATTCATTTGAAGTTGAATTTAACGTACCTTTTGGAAGACCAAGAATCAAACAATATGACTATCTGAGGTTAAATGACATCAAATTCCCTTCTAACAAACTCAATTTCAACATGGATAATTAATATACCCATGGATGAAATAACTCGACATTCAATAGTTTACAATTACGTTTCGGCTTAGATTCAATTTCTCGAGTTACCATTAATTCAGTTCTTTTTAAAATTAATTTCAATATCAAAATTAGTTAAATCCTCACGTTAGTCCTTATTACCGTTAATTTTTAGTTCTATTTAACATTAGTTTGACTATAAATATTAATTCTAACATACCGAGGCAACATTCATGATTAATCACAATTAAGTATCTCAAACCAATAACCACTTTGTCAACGTGACCAACCAAGGCTTAACTACGCCAATTTTTTTCAACAAGCCTGATAACCGAGGCTTAGGTACACTTGTATTTTAAGTAAACAGCACACTCACTAAACATTGCAGATCATTCGTAACTAATAATTACGTGGCCCCTTACATACCCTTTCAATTTCAGAAATTTATGTTTAACCCACTTTTTAAAAGAAACGAAACCTTGGGCATTGCCATTCCAAGTAACTGCCAACTAACACTTTTTGCGACTCTAGTTCCAGCAACAATGAAAAGGTTATTTTTTTCACAACAATTTCTTTCCACCCCCATAAAAAAGGGTGAAGCGCCACCTAATAGAGATATGTTACTGATCTTTAAAAATTCATATATCATTAAACATATTTTCCAAAAATAATAACAATTAACATTATTTGTTAATTAGTTTCCGTTCTGAAAAAAATAACCAGCAGTTCAAAGGTTTGAAACTTGTTAATATTACTTATATTTTAAAATGAAATGTGAAAATTTTCAAATATAAGAATCTTCTGACACCTAGAACGTTCATGCTTCAAGTTGATATATAATTAGTATACTTTCGAACTTTTAAACTTTATCATTAGTTTTGGCTAAAATATACCCGTGTCTTTGACTTTGTGCTCCGCTTTTAGAAATATTCTTAGTAGTCTTTGTATCACAAGGTTGCTTTTAGAAATATTCTTAAAAGTCTTTGTATCATAAGGTTTTTAAATATTTTTAGGTTAATAGTTTCAAATATTTATAACTACACTAGTCTTAAATGGGTAAATTTTGTTTAAAAGTTCTTTCTTTAAGGGAGACTAAATTTGTCAGCCATTTTTTATCGATTTATATTGATAAAATAACCTCAAATCATTAACTTAACAAAACGTTTGCGTTAATTATATATATATAGATGTTCAAAGTTTCAAAAGTTGAAATGCTGAGTTTAACTCTCATTTTTGGAAATAACTTTCTTCTACATTCTAGCTGCCTAAAATATTATTTCAACTTATGACCCATGGAGGGCAATGTTTCACTTGTTGCTATTCATGTAAAATTCAGCATTTGGGTAACTTATTCTAAAAACATTTTACCGTGAAAAACTGAGACATTTTAATAAAGGTTAGATAGACTTACCCCTGAGATATAGACGTCATTTTGATTTTTATTGAAGATTATTAAATAAATGTTGATCAACATTTCTTTTGAATCTTCATAAACACTCTTGGTAACAGAAATTTTTCCATACGGTAGTATATATCACAGTGTATTTAATTTGAGGGTTAATTAACACCGCACACTTTGTGTGATTGATGTAAAATTCAGCATTTAGGTAACTTAAAGACTGATAACTGATAATTACGTGGCGCAATTATGGGTTCGACAACGTGACCAACCAACACGAATTTCCTCAACAACGACATAACCGAGACGACTATTAAATAAATGTTCATTAATTCTCACGTTATCAATTCAACAATTAGTGTTAACAACTCCGACAATTTGAGGGTTAATTAACACCGCACACTTTGTGTGATTGATGTAAAATTCAGCATTTAGGTAACTTAAAAGACTGATAACTGATATTTACGTGGCGCAATTATGGGTTCGACAGTGTTAACAACTCCGACAACGTGACCAACCAAGGCTTAAATACACCTATTTTTAAACAGCAGTTCAAACCGACCCTGTCCGTCAATCCGGTAACTGATAATGACGTGTCGCAATTAAACTATACTAACTTCCTCAATCGGTTAATTTTAATTTTAAACTTAGACTATATAATCATTTATAAAATTATCACTAATCTAGCTAAACTTGGGGTCTTGGACTGCTCGCTTAACTATCAGACGAGTTTGACTTTGACTCTTTATAAACACGTACCAGGGATGCCAGATTGAAAACCTTGAACCCGCCAAAATGAAATTGGAAACAAGCCCCAAAAAACCGCCAATCGGTATTTCGAAAAGAAGCCCAAAAAAACGGACTAAAATAGTATAATATTAATTAAATTAAAGTATAATATTAATTAAATTTAAAGTATAATATTAATTAAATTTAAAGTATAATATTAATTAAATTTAAAGTATAATATTAATTAAATTTAAAGTATAATATTAATTAAATTTAAAGTATAATATTAATTAAATTTAAAGTATAATATCAATTAAATTTAAAGTATAATATTGATAATATTAATTAGATTTAAAGTATAATATTGATAATATTAATTAAATTAAAGTATAATATTGATAATATTAATTAAATTAAAGTATAATATTAATTAAATTAAAGTATAATATTAAAGGGTATGAGAAGCTTCGTTTGAAAAACCTCTGATTTATATAGCAAAAGATAGAATTAATTACTGTGAATTCAGAAATATCAAGCTTTTAATTCTCCGATTTCTAGTTATTTGGCAATATGCATTTGAAAATGCTTCATATGAAATTATTTAAAATCCACTTTTTAAAAGTTTTTAAGAAAGGCTACAACGTTTTCTTGTTTTTGACGTCACACACGCGAGATGGTGCCACTCTCTCCGCTATCAAAGCATAGACAGAGCACGAGACGGGTATAGCTCGCGCTCGCGCTCCTTGTATAGGTTTGCCCGTGTGATGTCATAAACCAACCGAACAAGCTGACAAGACAAAATAATTTATATATCGAAGCTGAGTTTTCGTGATTTTCCAATGGATTTTAAAAATAGAAACTTTGGTTCAATTATATTAAAAACTTTATATTTTGAAAGTAGAGACTTGAAAGTGTAATATAATACCACTTTCGTGCTAAAATATGATATGAAATTGTAAATTCCCATACCCTTTAATTAAATTAAAGTATAATATTAATTAAATTAAAGTATAATATTAATTAAATTAAAGTATAATATTAATTAAAGCATAATATGGTAAACTTTGCCTGCTTATTCGTTTCTCTCTACATTCAAGACTGATAAGGTATTAGGAAAAGAACTCTAAGCTTCAGACGTGACTTTGAGGCCGACTTAACGTCATATTAACGTGGTAGTGGGCGATTATTTAATTTCTCTCCCTTAGCGCGAGTAGTGATAGCTACCTAGATACGCATGGATCCAAGATGGCCGCCACCCCAAGATGGCCGCCACTACCCAACTCCAACCAAAGGGCCAACCCTAGATTGTGTTATTTTATGGAGAAATCTTACCTGATATTCCCTACCTTCCACCGTGCTATGGGTATTCCTGCCTTCCACCATGCTATGCCCCCAAACAAGTCTAAACCAACCCAGACTTGTGTTATTTTGACAGATCCCTGTTTGAATTTCCCGCCATAAACCCATGTCTGAGAAACAAAGACTAATATACAAATAAAGATTTTTTAATAACAAATACCAAATAATATATATATAATAAAATAGAGAATAACAAGAATATAAATATAAACAAAGATATTGCCATTGTTTGTCATTAAGAAGGTCAATACTTCTTTTCTTTGAGTTGTGGTTTGTTCCCATGTTACATACTAAATTCTAAATTAAAAAAAAAACAAAAATATTTACCGCCACTTTTACCGCTAATGAAACCACTTTTTAAATCGTAATTTTGAAGGTAATTGTTCTTATCTCTAGTGTAAAAGCATCTTGTTCAAAGTGACATTTTGATTTTCAAAACTTGATATTTTAGTCGAAATCTTAACTGAAAGCCGCTCTTTAAATCGTAATTAGCGCCACTAGCTTTCTTCATGCATTCTGATGGCTGACGTCAAGTGGCGTAAGATAAACGATGCCGGATGAATTTTGATGAAAGACAGGCAGGGTAATCGAGGATTGTTAGAGAAAGATATTTTAAGTAAAGTCCTCCATTGGTTCTCGAAGATCATGGACCGAGGCTTGGTTGTTTTTTCGTTACTTCTTGTGTCCAAAATGTATCCAGCGGAAGAAGTAGCAGGACTTAACTTAAAGTCGATTTTCCTTCATTGCGGTAGTCCGTTGTATGGACGCATATGACACCGCAATGAAGGTTGATTCTTGGCTATCAATTGGATCAGGGCTACTTTCTTTTTCCATACTATAATCGGTAATGTTTTATTTAATTATGAAAAACTAAATTTTTGTTATAAATGATTCCGAAAATCTTACTTGATAGCCAACTTAGAACCCGACAAGTCGGGTTCTAATGAATCGAATTTGGTCTCTTCCCAGACTATTCCTGAGAAGAGCCAGATGGAACAATCGAATTTGGTCTCTTCTCACACAGCTTTTCAAAAGCTGTGTGAGTCCACGATCGGCGGGTAAAGACATCTTCGTACTGGTACTGAGTAGTTTTATGGATAAGCGTCTAGTTAAACAACTGATAACTCTCTCTTTAAAACACGGTTCTTATATACTAAAAGATCGAGGTCAAATTTAATATTAGAAGAGTTCTCTAGGCAATGCTTTCGATAAATTTATTTGTTACCGACCCCCAATCTTTAATCTATTTTATTGGATGCGGTTTAATTAACTATTCACGACTTTCACGTAGATGCTGCAAGGATGACGACTTAAAACCTTCCTTGTTTTGACGAAAATATTTTATTGGATGCGGTTTAATTAACTATTGACGTAGATAGTTCAAGGATGACAACTTAAAACCTTCCTTGTTTTGAGGAAAATATTTTATTGGATGCGGTTTAATTAAGTATTCACGACTTTCACGTAGATGGTTTAAGGATGATGACTTAAAACCTTCCTTGTTTTGAGGATAATATTTTATTGGAGACGGGTTAATTAACTATTGATGTAGATGGTTCAAGGATAGTGACTTTAAAGGCTTAACAATTTTGTTGTTTTGATGAAAATAAACTGAGTGTTTTTCAAGATTGCCAATGGCTCAATGGTTTAAGGCAGGGTTTACTAATGTGATACCCAAAAAGGTGGCGAGTTCAAATCCCGGCCAGTCCACCGAGCCATTGGCAATCTTTTTTATGTATAAAATAACGTTAGCCTAAGAGATCAGTGTTAGTTGGTAAACAAGCGTCAGTCATGAATGACGCCTTTTTTAACTCTAGCGTCTAATACGTGTCTAGATATATATCCAAACAATACTCAGTCAAGTTTTAAAAATTATTTGCATCAGCCCCTTAACTTGACTAGTGATTATGAAGTTGGGTTGGCGGAAATCATATTTCCAAATCATTGGGTGAATATAAGCGAAGAGTTTAACAAGTTTGAAATTCAGGTCGTAAATGATCCAAATAGTGACAAATATGCGGCTATTCGAGAGCCTGTTGAATATCAAAAAATAGAGATACCAGTCAATCGTTATACAAAGACCAAAGAGTACGAACTGCCCCAAAATTTTGTCGAGCTGTTAAATGATGATGTAAACAGTCATCCGTATTTAAAAGGCAAATTATCTTTTAAATTAGTGAATAAATATAAAGACGGGGCCCTAGGAAAACAGTTAGATACAAACTTTCCCGTTTACTTGCAAGTTTTAGGAGAGGAAAACATACGGTTCAAAATACCAGCTGATTCCCCCTTGGCCACGCTATTTGAATTTAAAGAGAATAATTACGAAGATGTTCCCTATATATCCAAATATCCTGTATCAAAGCATGCTAAAAATATAAGTTTAAATTACACTAATAATTACGTGGAAATCGAAATTGATAATGTTGGAGATAGTTTTAAAAAAAATTTGATTAAAAGTACATTCCCAAGGCCCCCATTAAACGTAAAACAAACTACGAAGTTCCGCCAATAAGAAAAAAGCCTCAGCCGGAATATAGGCCTGTACCGCCATCTATACCTATTTTACCGCGAACTACGCCTTTTCTTCCGATACCCGTTGCTACGACTGAACCCGTAGTACTTGTACAACCACAGCCAGCTAAAATAACCCCTCCACCCAAAATAACTTTTCCAAAACAAAACCCTCCTAAACCTGACTTACCGAAACCCTACTATCCAAAGCCCAAACCACCTAAGCCCGAGTTACCAAAGCCAAAGCCAAAGCCAAAACCGCAGCCACCCAAGCCTGAACTACCGAAGCTTCCAGCTCCGGATCCCCCCAAAATACCAGCTCCGGATCCCCCCAAAATACCAGCTCCGGATCCCCCCAAAATACCAGCTCCGGATCCCCCTAAAATACCAGCTCCGGATCCCCCTAAAATACCAGCTCCGGATCCCCCTAAAATACCAGCTCCGGATCCCCCCAAAATACCAGCTCCGGATCCCCCTAAAATTCCAGCACCCGAGGTTCCGAAACCCTCTACCTTTGAACCACTGACGCCGACCCCCTCGCCAACAGAGGTTGAGGAAATATATATATTTCCAGACTCCTCAAAACCTGACTTACCGAACCCCGACCTATCAAAACCCGACCCATCCAAGCCTGACCTCTCAAAATCTCCAGACTCTACAACATCCTCTACTTTTGAGCTACCCATATTACCGACCCCCTCCCCACCACCGGTTGATGAAAAACCCTTGTTTCCGCAGCCGGTTGATCCGTCGAAAAAAAAAAGCCTGAACCGATTATTCCCGAAGAGCCTAAGCCTATTAACCCTGAAGATTATGACAATTACACAGTATTGTTCTTACCTCTAACTTTTAAAGCCAGTAAAACGCCAGAGAAAAACACCGAAGGGCTTTATCGAGCCGTAGCCAACACTTAAGAAAAATTAGTATTTAAAAAAATTCAAGTAACATACCACACAGTAGATAATTGGGGGTATGCTATCGTGTATAATTTCAAAACACCGGAATGGGTGGAAATTAAATTTTCTCCCCAAGTAGCTAAATTGCTTGGCGCTGAACCCGATAGATATTACTCCGGAAGACACCAACTAGGGCCCTTGAGCATGACGGTAGAAGAATATACTATAGACAAAGACAATGCATACGTAGAATATCGCGTCAATAGAACCATAAAGCGCTACACCCCCTGGGAAGAACCCTGGCTTTATTTCTTTTTTAAAATGTCAGGAGAGTTTAGATCGACAGATGATTATAAGATTTATGATGATATTGCCGAAAACCTCCAAATAAATGCGCGCAATTTTGACCCTTTAAGATTACATCAGGCCGAATTTAGCGTTATTAAACAAGGAGCGGAACGTTATTTTAGAGTCTATTGTCCGGCAAAAATTGAAATGCTCTTCCCAAAGGAATTGCGTGATATATTAAATTTAGAAGCTGCATACGTTGGTGGGACGTTTCTATCCACTAAACCCTTAGAGCGTAATTTTACGCATTTCAAAACAACTGATGACACATTTGTAAATTATCGCGTTCATGACTCACTAATGTATCTATTTACTAAGACTAGTGTCACAAAAATCAAAATACCCGCGGGCGATTATACCTGCGATTTTACGGCAAGCGGGGCCGTAATTCCCTTCTCTTTACATTTAAAAATTATAAATCAGTTATTGGGGGTTCAAGAATATATGCCCCGCCGGTATTTTAAAATGTACATTCTCAAAACGGCGCTGGAAGATAGATTTTATGTTCGTCTCGAAATAGAGCCAGGTGTTCGCGTGTCGGTAGCTGGACCAATGGCTCAGTTATTTAACATTCCCGAAGAGGGAGAATTTTTTAAACACAGTCATTCGGGAGTAGCTCTGGTAAATTCTCGATTAAGAATAATGACCCTGACAGCGGATAATAATTTTTGGACTAGCGAATACGATGTGGATAGATTTCCAGAAGACCCAAATATGGCTGACCAGCCGTATTTACCCGGGTCTCAAGCCAGACGAGTTGACAATTACGCGTGCGAGATTCCTCCCGGGGTATATTACCATATTAGCGATGTTTTAAGTGCTATGAGCGAAGCCATGTCGCCGACGCATAGAAAAAGTCTAAAATTTACGCAGAATGTAGACGGAACCGTCACGGTTTCAAAACTGAACGATACGGTCTCAATTTTGTTTCCCAAAACAACACCCGGACGAGGACTGGGACGATTGCTAGGTTTTAGTAGTAATCAATTGGATCGGTATATCAATAACGAGACGTCAGAGTTTCCCGCGGATATCATGAGAGGCGTCGATGCCATGTTTGTTTATACCAATATTATCCGTCAACAAGTAGTGGGTGGTGGTCAAGCCCCTCTGCTACGTTTCATAAAAATGCCGGCTTTTTCGCTGCTAGACGAGGAGAACCAGGAAATATTTAATAATATCGACTTTTATCCGATTTCAACCAGCGATATACAAGAAATTGAAATTGAATTGAAATCCGATTACGGGGAAAATATCCCGTTTAATTTAGGCAAAGTATATATTAAACTGTTTTTTAGGCGTCGACGTCAATAGAACAGGAGCAATGGTACCTAATAGATACACTCTGTATTTCCAAAGAGGATCCTCCCTTCCGGCTTTACACGCAAACGTTTTCCAATCGGGGGGTCGTTTTAGTGTAGGCGGTATTTTCAATTCTTTATTGCGCAAAATTACACCCTTTATTAGGCCGGCCATTAGTACTTTAGCGTCCGAAGCTGTTGGGTTAACGAGTAGAGTAATTAGCGATGCACAAAACCCCGGAATATCACCTCGAGAATCGATTAAACGAAATGTCAAACAATCTATAAATTCCCTACTACATAAAGGCGTGGACCGGTTCGTCAACACTCAGAGCGGGACGGGCCGAAAACGAAAGAGGACTGCTAAAACAAGCCGGAGCAAACGTGTTAAGCGACGCACTAAACGCGATTTTCTAGACTAAACATGTCGACCTACGAAAGTGTTCTATCCGATTTTGAAGTATTTGAAAAGCCAGTGGTGAATAATAATATTGTTGGGACTAAAACGACTGCTCATTATCCAATTGCCCCCCTAGCTAATGCTAAATATGTAGAATTTATCATTCCTCCCTCTAACAATTATCATGATTTGACTAAAACTCTTTTGAGATTAAAATTTCGCGTTTTACACGAGGACGGCACGGCCGTTCCAGATGCGGAAAAGAAAGTCTCGGTAACAAATTTAATAATTGCCTCGCTATTTTGTCAAGTAGAATTATTTCTTAATGGCGTTGCCATCCAGCAACCTAATAATATGTACCCATATATGGCCTATTTTAAAATACTTTTAAATTATGGACAAACGGCGGCCAATTCCTGGTTAACTTCTATGTTATATTATTTGGATACCATTATCGATCCGGCGACGGCTTTAGCAGACGCCAATATTAACAAGGAAGATAATGGTATTGGTCGTCGCGCTAAACGCGTGGCAAAATCAAAGACGTGCGATGTAATTGGCGAATTATTTTTGGATATGTTCAAAACGCCCAAATTCTTACTAGATAATATCGAGGTGCGAATTAGACTTCATCGAAGCTCCACGGATTTCGCTATTATTCACAATGAAGCGGGCAAAAAGTATAAGATTGATTTAACGGAATGCACCTTGTTTACGCGCGAAATTGAGGTTAATCCCGAACTGCAACTAGCTCACGCCCAGATGTTAAACTCGGGAATAAACGCTCGCTACGAAGTAAACTCTATTGTTATGAAAAATTTCTTAATAACCACTGGAACGCAAGATTTTATTAGGGACAGCTTGTTTACGGGGCAATTACCCTCGCGAACTGTCGTGGCTTTCGTTACTAATAAAAAATTTGTAGGGGAAGCAACTTCTAACCCCCTGGATCTCCAACATTTCAAACTCGATTTCATGCAATTCTCTTTAAATTCACAAAATTATCCCGATATCCCGTTTACGCCCAATTTTGACGACGATCAATACGTTAGATGTTACAATTCTTTATTCGAGGGTCTCGAGATATTAGGTCTTGACCGGGGAAATATAATTTCTTACGATTTATATAAGAAGGGCTTTTTTGTCGTTGTTTTTGATTTGAGTAGAGAACATCTCGCTTCGTTAGGTCTAAATTCCATGCCCCAGACTGGTAACTTGCGATTATCGTTAAGATTTAGCTCTCCGCTAACCGAAAACGTCACGTGCATTGTCATGGCCGAATTTCCAAACAACCAATTAATAATATCTAAAAACAGAGAAATAATTTATAATCACCCCAACGTATAAAAGACTAAAACTTTATAAATACAATATCAGTCGCGAGCCAATATGCACCCAGTACACACCGTCACGCCAAAGCTCGACATTTGCGTCATTGAGTCAATTGAACCTAAAATATTAATTCAAAGATCGGATACGCGTACAAAAACTATATTAAAACCTAACGACTGGTACGCTTTGTTTCGGTTTCAAAATGAACTCACGTCCTTTTTTGACGGAAAAATACCTCGCTATCATATTTGGTTGCCCGTCAAAGAGCGCCTCAAGCTGGAATGCTTCGTCAACTCGAAAGATGAACGTATAATCGATCTTCGATACTATGAACGAGGCAGCGGCAGTCGTTATTTCCTGAACTTTAGCACCAGCGAAGGATTCAGCCTGAACAAAACAGGATGGCAGACATTGATTGATTTAAAGCCGCTGATTGACGAGGATCTCAAAGCTAAAGCGATAGCTGTCTGTCGCATGCGCGAATTAATTTTAAACGAGCTCACTACCACTTTGTTTGACGTCACTTCCACTTGCACCAACGTCGAGTGTCGAAAACAAATATGCCACTCTCAAAGCTGCTCGGAATTTGACACAAATTTCAGTGATCGAGTCGAACGTAATTTGCACGAAGCGCTGCCTCAACTGGATCGTGAGAAAATTTTGCATCAATTTGAGACTGAACACGGATGGATTGAAGATCAAGAGGATATTTACGCTTATTTTGTCAACAGTTTTGCCGATTTAAAGAATGCCTTGATTTATGGCTATTAAAATAAATGTACTGATATATCGTATTTGTTTAACTGATATTGTTTTTATAAAATACCTTTGTGTGTATTAAATAAAGTTGTTTATTGGGAAACTATTTAGTCGTTATTTATACTTGTTGAGACATGGACGCTAAAATTAGAAAAATTTATTACGACGTGGCTAATCCGGCCGCTTATGGGTCGCTAGCCAGGTTACAAAAGGCTTTACCGGGTGTGTCAAAAGCCCAATTAGTCACCTTTCTCGAGAAACAACCCGCCTACACAAAGCATAGGTTTCGGCGCTTCCAATTCAAGACCAATCAAGTGTACGCTTCGAGCATGGACGACGTTTTTCAAGCTGATCTGATGGATCTACCAAAATTAAAACGTTTTAATAAAAATGTTCGCTATGTTTTGTGCGTCATTGACGTCTTAAGCCGCTACGGCTGGACAATACCTCTTAGAAACAAAACATCTGGCGAGGTTATCGAAGCTTTTAAAACCATATTTCGAGAGAGGATCCCTTTAAAAATATACACTGACTACGGTGGCGAGTTTAGTTCACGCAACTTTGATTCCTTCTTGAAACGGCACAATGTGCAAATACATTTTGCCCGGAGTCAGCATAAAGCCAGTCTAGCGGAACGCTTTATTAGAACAATTAAGGAACAAATTGCCCGGGTTATTACGGCCACGGGGAATAAAAATTACGTTAAATATTTACCTTTAATTACTCAAGCCTATAATGAACGGGTTCATTCAACTACTGGAATTGCACCGGCTCATGTTAATATAGATAACGAATCAATCATTTGGAATAAACTGTACGGGAAATCAAACGGCATTAATCGATACGCACCGAGGCTTAAAGTTGGCGATCACGTGCGTCTCTCTATAGCTAGTAGAGTATTTAGAAAAACTAGCTCGGGAGGCACGTTTACTGACGAAATATTCCGCGTTGTTGACGTCATACCCAGGTCACCACCCGTCTATCGCGTAGCGGATTTAAAGGGGGAGCAAATTTTGGGTGTTTTCTACGGTGCTGAACTACAAAAAGTCTCGTTACCGGAGACGGGCCTTGTCAAGACTAAATTATGAACACTTCGCAAATAAACGCTCTTTTAACTTGCGACAAAAGAACGCGACCCTACTATTTAGGATGCTTCCCCGTAGATAAACTCCCAGCACATCCTAAAAGGCCCAAATTTTGCTTTATATTCAATAACGAAGCTGCTGGAGAGGCTGGAGAACATTGGATAGCGTGCTTTTCTAACAATGACACGGTGGAAATGTTTTGCACTTACGGAAAGTCGCCGAGATACTATAAAGTTAATTTAAAACGATACGGGAAACGAGTTGTTTACAATAAACAACAAATTCAACATCCATTTTTTCAACTGTGCGGTCTGCATTGTAGTCTGTACCTAGCACTCCGCTGCGAGGGCGTGGCTAGAAAGACGATATTAGACGCCATTTACGCTAATAACCTTAAACTTAACGACTATGTCGCCTTATTATATTTATCTTTACATTTAAAAAAACATGTACACAGATATTGTTCACAATAAAACAATTTTTATTTGTCTTAATATTACATTTAATCAATATCACGCCATTTATGGTGTTTAGCTCTTCGTTCGTTAGATGGAACTACTGGACCGAGATTTTGAAGCTCGTCTTTCTTTTTCCGAGGTTTTTTCTGTTTTTTCTTGTTCTTCTGTTTAGCGGAGGCCGTCTCAAACAGGTTTTCCAAGTCCGTTAGATTGTCCGCTTCCGCCTCCTCTAGATTCTCTTGTTCATCGGCAATTTCTTCTTGAAAATCGTCGTCGTCGGGATTTGCATAACCAACAGCCCCTTCTTCTAGCTCTCTTTTTGGCGTAAAAAATGTTTTTTGCAAACGATTTGCCAGAACTTCGGCTTGCCGTTTCACCATATCTCCAACATAGGTCGGCCCAAATTGTTGGTAAAAATCTTCTCGTGTTGGTGTCCCCGCAGCCGTTTCGCTTTTAAAAACCTTTTGTCGAGGCTCGGTTCGTTTAGGCGTAGTAAAAGAACTGCCCGACGTGCTTGTTGTCGGTGATGACGTGGCATAGCTCGGCCATGACAATTGTTTTTTTCGCGGCGGCATTTTAGGGGTGACCGGTAATGGCGGCGTGGGTGACATTGCAATTGTAGGACTGACGACCTCAAATTTAGGTAAAGGAATTTGTTTCTCGATACTTAAATATTTCTTAAAAGCGTCTAAATATTTATATAATTTATCGTAAGCATTCAATGGCGATTTTAAAATATCATCAATCTCTCGGTCCAAGACCGAGTGTTCTTGGGCAGCTGTTGAAGTTACTGCGCTAGCGGGCACAAGCACCATTTGTTTCATAGTTTAGCAGCTATGGCTTGGACAATTGAAGGCAAAATTGCTGCAAGCAACGTCGTAAGAAAGCCACCTGATTGCTGCAACAACAGCTTTTTTTTGCTTTTCTGCGACAAGGTACTTGATCCGAGTTGTCTAATAATTTTCTTGTACTTTGCTAGCTTTTTCTTACGGTCTTTACTCAAATAAATGCCCCCGCCCTTTAAATTCTTACAAATTGTCTGAATGCTTTTTAATTGGGGCGTGCTACTATTGTTTAAGAGGGTTCGCCGTTGTTTACAGCTAGTTTGACGCAAACTTTGTAAATAAGGGACAAATTTGGCAAACTTTGTCGAGGGACGGGCTACGACGAGTCGGGAGCGTTTTCCTGATCGATGTTTAACGCGTGGGGCCATTATTCAAATGACAATTAAATTTAATCGACATAGACATACATAGGTGATTCGTGAGGTAGAACACGCGACCTTAATCGTAAATTTTCCGGAGTTTCTTGTTTTAAATCAATTAACAAATAACTATAGGGTTCTTTAGTGGCTAGCCTGTACGCATCCGTAATACGTCTCGGGTTATCTGGACTTATTTGTTGCGCTAAATATCTAATAGAGGCAACATCTCGAGGATTTTTCATTATTATAAAATAGGAAGAGTTTTGAGAAATTATCCGCGATTGGCTACCCTTGGGAAACAGTTGTTGAGTAATAATAATGACCGTATACCCTAAATGATGCGACGTCACGCACACTAAATCGGCAATATGAGCTTGCTTAAATAATTGGCTAGCTAAGTCGTCTAGTATCAAGTAGGAATCGCGATTCATTTCCCAAAAGTCTGGATCAGCCGTTGGTAAGCCTTGAATGAATTGAATTCCCGGAATCAATTGTTTCAATTTTTCGTAGTTTGGCTGCCAGGCCGCGTAGCAATAAATAACCTTTTTATGCGGTGGGTCAAACATAAGCTGATGATTTTGCAATAAGTTACTTAAAAGAAAACTCTTCCCCGCTTGCGTTGGCCCCACAATTAGAAACTGGGCGGGTGTTTGGAACTTTAAAGAATGCGAGACTGACGCGGCTGGATTCATCTTGATTAATAAACATTTTTATTTTAATTAACAGTTTATATATATATATAATATATATAATCAAAAATACAATTAACCCAAAACCCAAAGACCCTTAATAAACACAAATTAGAAAATATTTAAACAATATAAACGAAACCCTTTTACCCAAAAAAAATTCCCCTATGAAGTAATTGTTTTTTTAAAAAGTTTCTCTTCTAATTCCAGACAACGCTGGCGGAAGCGTTGGGCGTTGAGGAGGTTAAAGTTGACGCGCGACTCGGAGGGTGGTAGGATGTAAACACGCACTACAGTAGCGAACACGACGGATGGATGCGCACGCGCACTTTTTCGTTTCCCGACCGCTCTTTGTTGGTGGTGGTTGGGCATGTCTGAACCAGATGGTCGCAAACATCCGTGCCCTCGCTGGTCGGGAAGTCGGGAAACCCCTGCCGCAGTGGTTTGTTGTTGCACGGCTTTTTGGAAACCATCGCGCATGATGGACTGTGCTTGCGGTGCTCCCTGGATGGACTGTCCGTGCAACGCCACTGGTACAAGGCGATGCCGCAAAAGGCGCAGCGCGTCGTCTGTGTTTCTACATATGCAAGATAGAAACCGTCTTTGGCCAGGGCTTCGATGGGAACGCAAGATTCCCACAAGCCCTCGAAAGTATGTCTTCGCCTAGCCTCGTAATTCATGCAAAAGAGATGTTGAAGCGGGTGTTGCCTCTTTAAAACCGTAAGGTCGACTGGTTGTCAAATCGGCGTTCAACAATCTCTTATTCGAGGTTTGGCGAAATCTTTTGGTGATTTTAACGGCCTCTAGCTGCAGCTTGTAATTGTCCCGTTTAAAATTAAAAGGGACATTGACTGTAACTTCCTTTTCCGGATTCATCGCTACACTTTCAAAGGTTTCAAAGTCAAGTTTTTCCAGATTTTCTCGATTTAACGTCAACCCTTTAATTTTCTTGACTTCTTTTCCTTTGCTAGTGCGAAACGAGTAACTTTTGGCACCGGTACTACAAAAGGAAGTTATATAATCACCGCCGAGTTCGTCCGCCCAGCAACCAATATGATTGCCAGTTGGAATGTCAAACTTTCCCGGTAGATGGCGGTAGATTATTGAGTCAGTGTCACAATACAAAGCTGCACGGTCTAATTGAAGCAGCATCTGGTTCAATTCGAATCGCCCGTAGCAAGAAACGAAGCTCCCCACGATGGCCGAGCCCAGTTTATAGTCTAAGATGTAATCGCTTTTGGCCTTATACGATAAGAGAGCGATCGACTCCGTAACTGGCCGTAAGTCGACTAATTCCAGAGTGTAATCGCTCGCGTATCGTATCAATTCGTAATAATTGTTGATAAAGATGCTGCGAATCTTTCCCGTATTTAGCGCCATGCGACCCCAAAGAGAATTTAAATTAATTTTTGCGATATTACGCAGGGAAGGATTTGATTGAATATCCGCCACCGTCAGCGAGAGCTTTTCATTCTTGTTTATATCGGCGATATACGCCTCTTTTTGCAGAGGCGTTTGCGCGTGAGCGGGAAATCCGGAATTCTTCACTTTTAGGGCGATAAATCAGTCATGTACTGGGCGAAGAAGTATTCCGTTTTTGGATAATGGTAAACCTCGAATATATCGAGGAGTTTATAACCATGCTCCATAGCGGCATAGACTTCGACCGTTGGCCAGACTGATTCGAAAGCTCGTTCATTAACAGTGTGATCGCAGATTTCCGCTCGCAATTCTAAACACGTGCGACAGAGGGCGTAGGCTAATTTACCACCGCTGCGAAAGGGAATTAAGGGGATGTGGAGATCTTGAGGGGCCAGCAGACGACAACTCATAACGCCAAAATACCACCCTGGCGATTTGTCAAAATCTCTGTTATAGATTACGGGGTGGCCGCTAGGGTACGGACAATCGCGACAAACTTTCGGGTACAAAGAAATAATATCCTTGTAGAAAATTTTCTCCTCACCTTGCACGTGGCAGTTGAGAACAAAATTTTCCGTTCGTCCCCCATAGAGAGCGCTACGAGCTGATATTTGAGGTCGAAAAGTTAAACTTTTGCAGAAAGCCTTTGCTTCGGCGTTTTCTTTTAAAAGCTTAGCAAATTGACACTCAAAAATCGATGTGTACTCGTAGCCGGGCATATTCTCTTTAATAAAGAGCTCTCTATCTAGCGTCCGCTCGTACAGAAATCTGTTGCTGGCCTTGAGTTGGGTATTGTAGGCATTAAGTTTTTGGCATGGACAACCGTGATAGTAGCAACCGTGGAAATCGTAGATTTTGGGCGGAGTTTCACTATAGCCATCGACTAAATAGCGACCCACCCGATATTCACCGCCATAGCTTAAAGCCGTTCGCAATTTTATATTTTCCGTTTTCTCCACCCAAGCGAGATATTTTAAGCTAATTTGACTGTGATTAAATTTTGCGTTATAACCGTTAGAAGGAACAATAGCCATGCTGTAAGGTTTATAGTAATTGTTAAGATAAATAGTGGTTAAAGCACCCGCCAAAGTGATATTTTTTAAGCAGAAAGGGTCTAATTTGGTTAGATCTAAGTAGATTTTTCTAAAAGCTTCGACGCCTTGTCTCAGGACTCGGACATCTTGAATGCAATATTTAATAAGCTCCTCTTTGATGTTATAAATAGATCCTTCCATTGACGCGTACCAAGTTTGAAAATCTCGATAATCATTGGCTTTCATTTGAGCTACGTTAAAGTACGAAGCTTCGGGGATGACGCCAATGTAATTTAGATTTTCTTCGGTATGAAAAAAAGAATCCTTTCGCCACATCGCCGAGGCTAAACATGCTGGTGAAATTACGCAAGGGTTGACTAAGGTAATTAAAGCTATCGAGAAATCTAATTTGCGGTCCCTCGAGATGAATCATTAAAATTTTACTGCCGTCAAAAATAACGGCAGGGGTGACGTGTCTATGAACTAAAGCGTTAAGAATTAAGAAGTTATCAAAAGCTTTCGCGTAATGAGCGACGACTTGGGTGTTAGTAAAGCGCGGTTGGTACGTTTTACGCTTCTGTCCAGTCAAAACTACCTGCTCTACGCTAAATAAATAATTTAAAAATTGCTCGACGCAATTGGCGCCGTAAAAAATTTTAGTTTCAAAGCCAGCTTCAGTCTGCACGTCGCAAACTAGTAAAATGGGGACATGGATATTATTTCTCAGAATAGTCTCAATGTCGTAATAAATAAACCGCGAGGCTTTCATTTTGGTTTCCAAAGGCATAACAAAATGCTCACCTGGCGGATGAACTATTTTACATTGAGAGCATTCGGGATTGCAGTCGTGCGCCTCACCCATCAGCCGTCCACATTCTAAACATCGTTTTTGACTCGCGCAGGTGCCATTAAGAACATGAGTGTCGAAGCAGGGGCCGGGGACGAAATAGCGGTGGCATTCGTCGCAACGTTTTAAAACGTCCTCGTTGGTTAAATGAAAAGCTTCTCCTTGGCATCGAAAACATATATAGGGTTTTGTATCCTCGGGGCATTTATGCTCTTTTAACAATTCACGTTTGTAAAACGATTTCAAGCATAAATCGCAAGAGGTAACACCCCCCATCATGCCATGCCAAGTTTTCGCGGGGTGGATATGGTCACCAATTTTTAAGAGATAGATAAATTTAGGAGCTTGGGGTCCTTTGAAAAATATGGTAAAATTATTCGCAGCATCAACTATCACGATCCTATAATGGGGAGCTAAGTAATTTTGAAATTTTTGAATATCTTCTAGAGTAACAAAACCCTCGGGGACTCCGGCTTTTCTGTGCAAGATTTTTGCAATATTACCCACGAGGGTGCTATTGCGTTTCAGTTTGTCAAAATTGTTCTGGTTAAAGGGCGGACCTTGCTTATTTTGTTGGTAAAAATTGCGATCGGCCATCTCTTTACCCAGAACTAAACTTCGAGCAAAACAGAGGTTATCATTGTTCTCCATAAAAATAAATTGGTTATTTTGTTTAACGAAATAATCCAAATTAACCAAAGTTCTATTTTTAATGGATTTATAATAAGTCCCTATATTTGCATCGAGGTTTAGAAAAATTATGTCAAACTGAAAATCTTCACCATTAAAGACAAAGTCCCGACTAGATTGCGTCACTCTATAGATGGGGCGCATAATTCGCTTACTGGTGAATTTGTCAATTTTTATAAATTTAATATTAACGGGGGTCGTCAATCCGGGGGAGCTTAAAACAAATCGAACCCGATTATACCCGGGATTCTCGGTTACTAATTTACGTATAACTTCGTCGAGAATTTTTCGAAAAATTCGAAAAAAATCTCGCGTTGGAATGTCATCCAAATTTTTAAAAGCTATACGCAAATCGATTTGTTTACAGTGCCATGTTGTTTAAGGCCGGTGGAAGCAGCGGTAAATAACTTTAGTTTTAATTTAGGATTCAGCGTGTAACACGTTTTATATATTGTTTCTAGAATCTAACCCCAACGCTTCGTGGGAGTGGGGGGTTTGGCTCGACTGGTGTCTAGTCATTTTTTAATGGTGGTGGGTTCTTTTGTAAATATCTTTGTTATTATTATACATGTCTTTTTGCTAGTTATTGTATATACTTTATGTTATTAAAAATTTTTATTTGTAAATTTGTATTTTCTTTTCAGACTTATAATTATATGCTTATTGTACTAGCTATTTAAATATCATTTACTATTGGAACCCTCCCAATATGCTGTGCCGCATTTTCTTTTTTGTTTACGGGTTCATAGTTAACGTTTCATTAACTCTTTACGAAATCGAGCCCATTACTAGCAGGCCAGCGATGAATATAGTTTAAGTTTTGGTTTGAGTTAATAAGATGACGTCATGGGGTTTGAAAATAGCCTGTAAGAGCTCGGGCCAGTCCGGACTTGTCTGAAAACTTTGGTTTGAAACCAATCTAGGGTTGGAAGTTTGGTTGGAGTTGGTTGGATGGCGGCCATCTTGGGGTGGCGGCCATCTTGGATCCATACTTATCTAGGTAGCTATCACTACTAGCGCGAAACACGCCTAGACTCGAGATGGATTTCTATCCCAGCTCATATCTTATAAAAGCACTTGTACCTTACAAGAAACGGTGGCGCAGTTCTAGCGTGCCGGGTTTCCGAACCGTAGCGTTGACGTTGGAGCGTTCGAGTCCCGTTGGGGATTTGGAAATATACGAAATAAAATAATATGAAGCTTAGCTACCCTAGGTCCATCTGTTAGCGTTTTAGAGCATTATTTATGAATTATGAATAAATTTGAATAAATTAACGCGAAAATGGGCAGGGTTAAGACGCCCAACCAGCCGTAACATAGGTAATAATGGGGGAAAAAAGGGGGTAATATAGGGGGGAAAGGCACTAAAAAAAGGGCATGGGGGTAAAAGAGGGGGGAAAGGGGGAAAAAGTGGGGGTAGTAAATCATCGGTATAAATGCATTACTTTTTAACGCCATCTATGGCGGTAAAAAGTAAAAATGGGCTAGCATCCGTTACGGACATTTTCCTGCAAAAACACGAAAGTGTACGTTATATTTAAGGATGAATAATTTTTGGATAAACTTTAACTGACAAGAGCATTAATTAAATATCAAAAATGGGATATGGATGCATAGTTAAAGAATAACTTTAAGCCATCCATACCTAAGTATTGTTTCTTTGATGTAAAAGATTTAATAAGAGATATTCATGTGTAGTTCCTATACGATATTTTTGGACTTTTTCTAATACATCAGAAAGTTTCCACATTTTTAGAGTTCTTGAGAGGTTACTGGCTTTGACAACGCCAACATCAGATGATGAACATGGTTTTGAAAAAAAGTTTTCAATCTTTTCAAAGTCTCGCCCAATTATAACACAGTCTCCCCTTTTTGTTAATGTGGCAATATTATAGACAGTTACGTATGATTTGTTCTTCAAAATGCAGCAATTATTTCTTTCACTTGAGCCAAGTATAAATCCATCCATTTCCACTTTTTTATGTTGTGGGCAACCACATCCAGGCAGTAGAGGACCATCACTGTGTATCATTTTGAAGATCGTTTTATTTTGTATAATTGGCTGAATATTCTCGTTTTCTAAATGTCTTTCTTCGTAAATTCGATTAATTATTTGCTTCAGATGTCGCCCGGAACTGCTCATTTTATTTTTTATCGTTTGTAAAAAGTTTTCAAATTCGAAAGCACTAAACGTATCAAGGGGGCCGTAATTCATAACATCATTTGGAAGGTGAATGAGCGCATGAACATTATAAGACACCAAGTGCTTGCCATAAATAATTCCGAAACATTTAACGAAGTAACGTAGAAGTTCTTCAGCAAAGGCTGCCATCTCCATGTAGAGGTTTGGAGATGCCAAGATACGTATCGCGACGTGTAAGCAAAGGAAATGTTCATAAATACGTTTTGGTAGAACATTTTTTAAAACTAGAACTCCAGAGTACAAGAGAAACTGCCTATATTCGGTTGCTTTCCAATAACTAATTTCGGAGAGAGATCGCGGTTTCCTAACAAATTCTGCACATGCCAACCCCGACAGTGAGAGTAACGTTACAGATACCTCTGATATCTGCTCGGGTCTTAATTTAAATGTCGTGTGTTTTCCAGAAATCCATAAGTTTAGCATCTTTCTCATAACTCCTAGACATACTAAATGCATATAATCCACAGGAAAATGTTCAACCATTTTCAAATTTGGAATTTCTTCTAGTATTGAAAACCCAATATGGTGTGATTGTTGACTTTTGTCCCTAAAACATTCGTTTCTTCTCAGCTCAGCATCAATGTCATTAAAACAAACTCTCCCTTGTAAATGCTCACCCCTAACCTTACATTTATCACACCCATAGTACCCGGAATGACCCTTCGTTTGACAAATAAAAGCACGAGCAGGGGTATCGCAAATAAATCCAGTTATTTTCAACGGAATAAAACGATTATGGTCAATATTAAGTCCTTTTTCACTAATTGATGCCGTTTCTTCTACAAAACGTGTTAAGAAGACATTACAACTATTTGGCTTTGATTTTCCCTGGTAAATACCTATCACAAATGGCTTACTCTTTTTTATTGAGGTTATCATACCTAATATCGGCCAAAACTGACTGGAAGAGCTGTTTGCTAGAGGTATCCCATCAATATTCACTAACATTTCTAAACTATCAATGCTTGGCACTATCTTGGTTTTAATTATATGAGAAACCCCAGATTCTATTCCGAAGTGGAAGTATTGTCCAGGACTAACATTTTCTACATTTATGTATCTCGGTGTGCCTAGTAAGGATCGATAATCATTGGGCAAATCCTCATGACAGGGAATAGTATTCAATAAGGATAGTAATTCGTTAACAGATGACTTTGGAATTCGGTTTTTAGTCGCCCATTTAGCTAATCTAAAACAAAAACTAGGCGTGATATCGTCAGTTTTCTCCGCGCATTGTTCTGGACGAGGATTTTGAGGTCTAATGTCAATCAATGATACACAGTTTAGGTCACTTTGAATTTGCAAACCAGTATTATCTTCGTTTATTGAATCGCTGGATAAAGGAACCTCATTCTCAGATTCACTTGAGGATTCCTTTTCCGTGGCATTATCAACGATATTATCTAAATTTATCTCTGTATCACGAATAATATTTTGGGATAGTCTATTTCTAACAATTCTTGATTTGTGGCGAGAAGATTACGAACGATGTTGTTGGTGCACCTTCCCCATATCTTTCTCTATCGCCTAAATACCAAAAACTATTGTAAATCTAAAGGCTGTAACCATAAAAAGCGATACGTTTAGAGCAATAAAGCAGCCTCAATCCAACATTAGTTCAACTTCGTAACGCGCTTTATACGTTTTTACAAAAGCTTAATTACATTTTACTTAAACTTAGGGAGTGTTAGTGGCGCTTACTGTACGTGTTACGATTAATCTTCTATTATATCTTAATATATCGTTAAAGTATTGAAATTTGAACCAATAATGAACATCACCGTGAAAGTGCCGAGGCTTGAAAATGCATCTAGTGAACAACAACAAATAGCATAGCCCATTCGATCTGGCATTGACGGTTGCTAGCATACAGTTGGCTATGGTGCTCAAAATGGGGAGGGAGGGTGGTGGACGAATAATCTCGCTTTCTCAAACTATTCCATAGCACTATACATTGAGGCTCGAACGAAAACAAACTTGGCAGCACGAAACAGCCAGTAAAATAGCAATGACTAAACACTCTTTAGAGCGCCGCCATTTTAAGCGGCAGTAAATATAGGCCCAACTCCCAAAGATATACGAGACATGTAATTGTTAATAAATCGCGTTCAACATTGACTTTACTTAAAGCAAACTTATTCAATACAATTTCTTAATTTAAAACATTACATATCTAGAATCATGCTAGATGTATACTCACCTGCGATATATCTTCAGATCTTCTTATGTAGAACAAAACTCGGAAACTATACACTGCGATCTCGCAAATTAGCCGCGACCGATAACGACGTAATTATAAGGGTACCGAAGCAAATTCACTTTATCTGAATACACAACGCTTCCGCGCGCGTAGCTCACGAACCTAACGACAATTAAAGATAAAGGGAAACTAATGAACACAACGTGGTCGAATCATCGAATGGTGGCCCTCAAAAACGTTTGTAGGACTACGATAGACTAAACCTGCTTACAACGTGGTCGCCGGTCGGAAATTCTCTTTCGCCCTACCGGTGGGGAAACCCAAAAAATTTGTATGACGTCATCTCTGCAAATTACGACTCTCGCGCCATCTATAATTAACCCGATTATATATATTTTTTCTAAACTATAGAACTAAAAAAATACAAAAGTACTCAAATGAATATTACTAAACGTATGCGAAAGTATAACGTTCATTACATAACGTGGAATGTATCACAATTATGTAGTTGCAGCTAAAGGCGCTTGGAGCGCAGGCGTGGTGCGCGTTTCGGGGTAGAACATTTATAATAGGTATAAATTAAACTGCAGTACGTAAAATCATATATATTCTCAAAATGGTATATCATTAATTACGTATCAATCAATAGAATACCAATACTAGAAACTACATACAATATAATTATATTTAATTTGCAAGCTTTACCAAATCCTAACACTTGAAATAATATTAAGGGAAGTGTAGGGTAACTGTAAACATACATACAATGAATGACCGAGGGATGATCTGCTGATCAACATCCCAACTTTGTGCTAGAATGTATGTCCCTCGGACATATATAGGGATGGAATCATGTAGGGATATGAGTACCAGAGAGGGATAGCCGAGGGAGCGATGGAGATAATCTCCAGGGGATAAGCAATTAAAGTAAACCAGGGACAAAGTGCAGAGATATATTTGGGAGTAACTATACACATACATCCAATGAATGACCGAGGGATGATCTACTGATCAATATCCCAACTATGTGCTAACATGTATATCCCTCGGACATAAAAATGGATGGGATCATGTAGGGATATGAGTACCATATAGGGATATCCGAGGGAGATATGTGTTTGCTGGGTCTACGCCAGCCATCGGATCGCCAGCACCCTTTTCGCCTGCCACCGGATCGCCAGCACCCTCTTATCCTATCACCGGATCGCCAGCACCCTCTTATCCTGCCACCGGATCGCCAGCATCCTCTTATCCTGCCACCTGATCGCTAGTACCCTCTCCTCCTGCAACCGGATCGGCATCACCCTCTACGCCATCAACTCAACACAAAAACTGCTATTTCCCAAAACAGCAGCCGTTTTTCGTTTTGCCGCTCTTCAGAGCTGGAAAACGATTGTTCCGCCCTCTGCTGGTCGGCTGGCTGGAAATGTTGTGACCTGATGAATTTTGTCATAAATGAACATTTCGAATTTTAAATTTCCCGCGAATTTTCAACTTGAAATTCACCCGTAGTCCACGTTACACCTCATAGGTGGCGTAACGTATTTTATTTCAATTGAAATTATTTTTCCGTCGGTGCGGGGCCTCGAACCTGCGATGTGCCGATCCATACTAGACGCCAGTGAAGGCGCCTGAATCCGTGACTCAACCAACTGACCCACGCTCGCTTAGTACAAAACCCGAGTTAAGTTAGACTGTAGAGTAGAGAGAGGTAGAAGCGAGCGGGTAGAAGGATGTGGATCCCCTCCCTTCCCCCTCCCCTTCCCGGCGCGCGCCAACCAGCTGCAGCTGGATTTTGTAAGTGGGAGAGGAGAGAGAGTAGAGAGAATTTTCCGTAGACTGCCTGCGCTCGCCAATAATTTTTTGCAATGTGATTTAAATCAACAATGAAACATACTCATTTAAAGGTAAATAATTATAATTAGCTAATATGATTATTATATTGAAAAAAAATTATATTATTTAAGTAATAAATTTAACGATAGTTGTTGAGAGATTCAATAGAGGGCAACATGAGATGTCATAAATATTAGTTTGTTGTCTCTCTGCCTCCTATTGCAAGGTCCAAGGCTTAACGGATGATCGATGATTAGATAGTTTAATCAGGTGTTTAAATGTAACTTAATCCCGGCGATACCATGATTAATGACAAACGCAATCAACATACTCATGGTTTAATTAAAGTTAATTAAATTGAATTGCTCAAAGATAATTATAAAATTAAATCAACAACTCAACTATCTGCTCAACGATAATTTGGATAGTTTTTGTCAGTTTTGCTGTTTATTTAAACGTAATTAAACAATGGTTAAATACTGCAGCGTGTATGGGTGTAAATTTCCACGCGACGTTAAATTGTCGAAACAATGGGATATAGCTTTAAAAATGGGTAAGCCACACACCAAGTCCATGGTTGTCTGCTCCCTTCATTTTAAATTAGAGGATTACCGCCTTCAACCGAAATATGAACATTCAGGTATGTTTTAAGCGTATAATATTAATTTAAAACCAATTATAATAAGAGTTATTATTGTAGATAAGTTAAGTTACCCTCCCAGGCTTAGACCCTTGGCTGTTCCTTCCAAAAAACTCCCGTTAAGGAAACATGATCAACAAAAGTTCAAGGCTAATGGGAGATTGGAAAGACTGAGAAAAAGGAATCAGCTCTCACAATCTCCAACTTTGCATGCAAGTGAAACAGCTGAAATAAATGGACCAGCAGACGCAGAAATTCTAGCTGAAAGATTGGGGATTGATGCTGTTCAACAAACTACCGAGGAAACTACGACCGACAAATGCACCACTCCAAACCCCAATGATAAATCAGGGTTGTCACGGGTCAGGGAGAACCTGGAAAACCTGGAAAAGTCAGGGAATTTAATTTGGGCCAAAAAGGTCAGGGAAAAGTTAGGGAATTTTATTTTAGTAGGTAAAATTTCTGGGGATAAGTCTTTATTGAAAGAGTAATGAAAGTTTCTCATCCTCTCTTAACACAGAATCCTAAAAAATGTCTAGAATTGTTTTTCTAAAGTTAATGCTCTCTAAAGAAATCTACCAGACTGTTATTTATAGTTAATGTTTCTTAACCGTTTTGGTGTGAAAAATACATTGGAAAACTTAAATGTAGAGACTTCATTTAATTATAAGCACTTAAAACGTGCTGTAAACATTTACACTTTCGGCCTAAAAGGTCTGGGAAAATCTCAGAAAAAGGTCAGGGAAAGCTCAGAAAAAGGTCAGGGAATTTGGTTTTGAATATTCCGTGGCAACCCTGTAAATGCATTATGGTCAACACCTTGGAAAATCATACATGTTATGTTAATGCTTCTAATGGAATATTGAATGCCACCTCTATAATTTCATTAACAGGATTACAAAGTACTGGACTATTTGATGCGATCATTAAAAATATTAACAGTAAATTCATACCCCTTTTTCATGGACAAAAAAGGTAGAGAGGGCCTAGAATGGGGGAAACTACGAGTCTCGAGATAGGGTATTTTTGACACTCATGAAACTAAAACTTGGCATTTGATTTCATTCACCGCTCTATCAGCTTTGTTTGGAATAAGTAAAGTTCAGACCTCAAATCATTTTAAATTAACTCTTACGCAGTTCCCAAGCTTGTTAAAACCCGTGAAAAAAAATGCAAATAAATAATGAACCAAGACTCCTGACATTTTGTAAAACAATTTTATTTAATAAATTTGTAAGATTCTATCACATTTTAGGGAACTTAAAAATATCACTTCAGCCTTATTTGCGCCATTACATTCCGTCCTTTTTATTCCATTTCAAATAATTTGGAATGTAGTAATTAAAATAAGCAAAAAAACCTTTAGAAAAAAGTAATTTGTAAACTTGGTAAAAGATTGTTAATAAATTTTTGGTCTTCAGGCACATCAATGACAAAACAGTCATCTTCCAGTTTAGAATAAATTCCAAAATGACAACTTTGAAGTCCTAAAGGGGCCAAACTAAGTTGCACTTGCCCATAATACATTTGTTAGGGTTTCAAAGAAAATGTTCCGTCCTTCTTGATAACGTAAGGAGTTTTATTGAGGACTGTTTCTAAGTTTCCTTTTTCACCAATGACTGGACACTTCATTTCGACCAAATTATCGTTGACTAAACCGTCAGGGGAACACCCCAAGAATGGATAAGAAGGGTTGACTTCAAAGCCAATCTTCGGTACTTTTAAATTAGACTTTTTTTAAAGCAACAAGTGTTTTTTTTCGTTTGTAATTCCATACTGTGTGAATTCATTTCCCTTAAAAGTTTGACTGAAGAGCTTTTTGAATTTTTTCAGTAGGATCTTTTGGAAAATATGTGTAATACTCGAGCAATTTTGACAAGAGAGAGAGCAACAGGTACTTAACAAAACAAAACAGTATTACCAATTTTTATACTCATGTTATGACCAAGGCTTAAGAGTTTACATAACTAATCTGGTTAATAATAGGGTGATTAGGTTTTCAACACTTACCATTTTTGAAAATATTCTCTTCTGAACATTGTGGTTCATTCATTGCAAGAAATTTCGAGTACTAATTTTCATTTGGCACTGAATTATAAGTTTAAACGTCACATACACTCCCGCTGATGCTACTACAGGTCTCAGGCCTGCCATTTTTTTCCCCTAGATCAAGCTTCGCGTTTTCTCCGGACGGTGGCACTAGTGAAACTTTTTTTTCGTTCTTGGCGCGGAATCTGAATTCAACAATAATCCAGTCCCGACCGACTCCCGTAGAGGTTTTCGAAATATTTCCACTCCCTTCCGACTCCGTTCCATTTCAGAGATAATATTCCCAAAGCCACCCAAAGCCAAATGGTTTATTTTACCCAACTCCAACTCCGACCAAAAATGAGGGAGTCCCTTGGCTTTCTATGGAGTTGGAGTTTTCCCAAAGCCTTTGCAGGCCTCTACTAGAGAGGCAGTTGGTGTTCGAATCTCCTACTAATCAGGGCCCATCTACCAGTCAAAGTTCTTTCACTCCGATTTAAAACGTCGAGATTTTAAATCCTAAATATCAGTATTTTTTCGTCTTTTGTCTCGAAATATTTCTTTCGTGTGTTGTCTGCACGCTTAAAACTAGGTTATAGATTACCGCAAAATCACTCCAGTATATGAACCAGGGTCGTGCTGAGAACCAAAGCTAGAACAAATTTTATATTGAATAAGCTGCCGTCGAACATAGGGAGTTGCCAATCCTGTAAGCCTGAGAAAAATTTCCTCACTAAGTTTTTACTTTCGCGAGTTTTAGAGGTTCGGAAAAGTATTGGTCCGACCCTGACTGGCAGGCTGGGCGTCCCTTCAACCACATTTTTATTTATAAATTATTTCCTTACTAAGTTTTTACTTTCGCGCGTTTTAGAGGTTCGGAAAAGTATTGGTCCGACCCTAGCTGGCAAGCTGGGCCTCCCTTCAACCCCATTCTTAGTTTTAAAATTGTTTTATACTAAATTAAAATATATAAAATTGTTTTTAAATTAACTTTTTTGGCACAAATATTATGAGATTTTTGTAAGTTTTTTCGGTTCCAGCTTCTCTGTTTAATTAACGCTTAGTACGTCATAAACAAAAAGGAATGAGGTTGGTTTTGGCGGTAATATATATCGGGCCTGCCTTCTATTCAGTACGATTTTCTCTGTTCTTTATCTCCACCATCCGTTTCCGTGTCCCGTCTAGCGTTGTTCTTTAGGGCTTATGCAAATTACTTCATTTCAATTGCGTCAAGTTTCAAGAGAACATGACTCGGGGCTAATTCTAAGCGCTTGTTGCATATTGCTAATAGCGTGCAATCAATGAATAATTTTAGTACCCAAACGCATCAATTATCCCACAAATATTAGGTTTGCAACAAAAATATCAAGAAAATTGTTCCAGTTCATAGGGCAGAAGTTGATTATTTACTTGATTCATAATCTATAACCCAAAATCAAGCTAGATTATTTTTATTCATAATTGGAATGATATTTGATATTTAAAAGAAAAAAAATAACCGTAAAGTATATATGCCGGGGTCACCTTACAATAAATTTAGCTAGCCAAGGCAAAACGTTAATATGGCCGGGGCCATCTTGTTTCTAAAACAACAGTTTTTAAAACCCCGCTGTTTTTTTTGGAATCGTGGTTGCTATTTCGAGAACTGCTCTACAGAGAACTCCTCATATGAGGTACACCCGGATCGCCAACACCCTCTTCGCCTGCCACTGGATCGCCAACACCCTCTTCGCCTGCCACTGGATCGCCAACACCCTCTTCGCCTGCCACTGGAACGCCAACACCCTCTTCGCCTGCCACTGGATCGTCAACACCCTCTTCGCCTGCCACTGGATCGCCAACACCCTAATAACGTGCCATCGGATCGCCAGCACCCTCTTATCCTGCCACCGGATCGCCAGCACCCTCTTATCCTGCCACCGGATCGCCAGCACCCTCTACGCCATCCATCGGATCGGCATCACCCTCTTAGCCTGCCATCGGGTCGCCAGCACCCTCTACGCCAGCC